>NC_053025.1:288485343-288785343 GCF_003073215.2 Triticum urartu | reverse complement strand
ACTGATGAGTCGTACCTGTTCATGTACGTGCCCATCCTTCCTGATAGGTGGGACCTATGCAAACAGATAAAAAAATGTATCACAGTTTTTTTTGAGCGCGTGAGTGGGAGACACAACATTCTCTGGTTAAGGAATACTCCCTCCGTTTAGGTGAGTATAAGTCACCTTATGAAAATCCGGTTTTCCCAAAACCTTTAGGCGTGGAGCATTAACTTCCTTCTTGATCCCCTCCCAGCCTCGTTATCCAGCATTCTCTTCCTCTTCTGCCGCATTCTACCTTTCCATTTTTCCTCTTCTCATGTGTGGAACAATCTGCATGCCGTCCTTGATGCACCAGAACGACCACTGCATGCATCGCGGCAGGGCGTTGATTGCGCATGCACGAGAATTTGGTTCTGCTCGCAATATGGATGATACCTTAACGATGAAGTGAACAGGCATGCTAGCACGGGAGACCTATTTCCGCTATACAAGTGAACAGGCATTATCCTACTCATACTCTGAACAATGTTGATCTTACATTAACAATGCCTATCCTTTTTGATATGATGCAGTGTCCCTACAGTTACTGCCCTTTGTAATCACACCACCTTTGCCAAAAATAGGGAAGCACAACTCATTCCTCGCTCGATCAGACGACGGCAAAGACTGATGATCATTCGGACACATGAGCCGGAAAAGTTATATTGCAAAAACCCCACTGTATACAAGCACCGTGTAATACGTGAGTATCTGGACAGTGGTTGTTACGTCTATGAGCAGGATAGCAGCTTGTTGGGGCCTTTAGGATTATTTAGTTGGAGGCAGGTAAACAGCCTTGTTCACACTCTCTGTTTCTCGGACTCAATTATCCGATTAACCAGGAGATCGCCGTTGGCAAGGAACTTGATGGCACAGAGGCTCTGTTTGCTATGGAAAATTGTGTCTACACAGCGAGCCCTAGGAGTTCGGGAGCAAACTCCCCTGATTGTCAACGATACAACCTGCAGCCAAAATAAGGTGAGAATGACAAAGGCATCCGGATTAACTTTGATCCTTGGATGTCTCAATTACGACATGCAGTGATGTGGTTCAATCCTTCAGGTTGATAGGTAATTGGGCTGTTGCATCGAAAGGGTGGAGTATTGGTGTCTCCGGATCACTAGTCGCTGAAGCGGGGCTGCAAATTATGATATGGTGTTGGATCATCTCTTCGAATGACTTTGTTGTCTTTGCTGCTAGTTCTGGATGGTAGTTCTTTCTTTTGTTATGCATATTCCTTGTCATTTGGTCATCCTCGTCTATGTAACTCTTACTATGTAAAAGTTGCTTCTGTTTAGAATGTCATTCTCGGCTGGATCACGAGAGTCTGAGCGCTGCATATGGATGCGTTTTGGTCGTGTAGCAAGACTTCTTATGAACTATCATGTCTTGTTGTTTATGTCGGTAGTAGTCACTAGTCAGTGTTTCAATGTTGTATATATCGTTATTTCGAACTGTTTATTGTCTTGAACTACTGGTGGGCTAAATGAGGGCATCACCATTCTCCAGTGTTCAGAGTATATATCCTTTTTTCAAGTTATATAATTTGAGCTTAGTGTCTTTTAGATGATGTACACTTGTTTGGGCCAGTGAGGTGTCGTTGAATATGGGCCGAGTAGTAACGCAATGCCAAATAGGTCAATTATGACTCTCAGGTCGGGCTCTCAAAAGATCTTGGAAAAAAAGGTCGGGCTCTCCAAAAAAGGAAGAACAAGGACTCTTAGGCCGACATGTGGGCGCCACCGGTGTTTTCATGTGCTTGCGCGTCGAGAGCATATTGGCGCGTGCTCGAAATTCATGCTACCTTTTCATCCCCAGTCTCCCGCCCCTCCCCCACCTCTGGAATCTCGATTCCTACTCCAGTTCCCCCAAATCCCCCTCCTGTACTCCCTGTACTCAAGCGCACTATCATGTCGCCGGTCAACGCAGATCTCTGAGCCGGAGATCCTGAGGTCCGTCCTACCTTCGGTCGCTGCGTGCTGTCGCTCAACAGTGGCATGGCGGCGCTTGACGACCAGTTTGCCGGCAAAGTGCTGATGGTAACCATCAGCTGCGACCGGCCTCCCGTCTCGCTGGATGATCTTGTCAAAGCTCTTGGCATTGCGCACAGCATCCAAATAAGTGACTTGCTCGTCAAAGTCCGTCCGCCACCGACTGATTTCTTCGTCAGGTTCAAGACAACTTTCGACTGCAGTCATGTGTTCGTATCTTCCCTGCGTTTGTTCTGCGATGGTGCGCTGGTGAGCTTTGATCGGCGGCACCCAGGATGGGGCTCGGTGCCTCTGAGCTTGAGTTTTTAACAAAGCTTACCTTCCACGGCATGCCTCGACGTGCTTGGAACAGCGAGTCCATGAATGAGCTTATCAACGACTTTGGAGGTGAGCTCGTAAGTATGTTTATTCCTCTAGACAGCTGGGCTCTGACAGTTATGGCATGGATGAAGAAGCCGTCCACCATACCGAAGGTGATTGGTGTTGAGATACCGATGCAGGAACCGGGGTTGTACTATTCGTCGCCACCAAGGCCGCCGTGGACCACGTTAGGGATGTACCTGTATCGAGTGTTCGTGCATGTCGAAGAAGTGGTCAATCCATCAATCGAAGTCCTGCCACCACCGCTGGTGCCAGGGTCCGTCGACGATGTCCATTATAGGAGTCAACGTCAGACTTTCCCCGTGTTGCTCGGAACGATGGATGGCACAGGGCCTACTCCATCGTGCAGCGGAGGCCACTGCTTCTTTGGGAGAAGAGGCAGGGCGGCCTGCCTGGATGTGCTCTAATTTGCGGTAACAATTGAATCTTGTCAGATACTACTTAAATCTGAGCTATGGGTGTGAAGCACTGATATGCCAGTACATTTGATTGTGACCTGTTCTAATTTTGTACCTGAACTTTTTTAGAAAGGGTTGTACGTCAACTTAATGTGCTAGCAGAACTTATTGTGTTGTCTGTCTATTTTCTTTGCACAACATTCAAGATATTTCCCCATCATTGATAAAGACGATGAACCGTTATGTATGACTTTGTTGGTTTCAACATAGCCCTTCTCGTAGCGATCTACTGCTTCCATCCTGATTATGCCGCCTGCGTGAAATTTTTGTATGCAAGTTCTGTGTGCTATGATGTTCTATATGATTGTGTCAACTATATAAGTTTTTACTGAGCATTAGCAATGCATATGGCTGAAAGATGTATTTACGAGCATCGACCGATGGGTCTCTCTCTCTCTCACACACACACACACAAACACACGCACACACACGCGCACACGCACAAGTGGGACCCGTTGAATTATTTATTTGCTCGTGACAGCTTTTAATTAGGTTCCACTGTAATCTAACTTTTTTCTTAAGTTATTAATTGAGCTCAGTGACTTCAAAAAGTTGTACAGAAGCCTTGTTTGGGCCTTTTCGGCGTCGCTGAATGTGGGTTGAGTAACCATGTTAGGTTGTACTGTACTACACAGGCCTTTTTTCAACATCAACAATGCAACTGGTCCGATAGTTGTAAACAATATCAGGGTCAACTTGTTATTCTCCGCCCCGCTGGGCTGCAAACTTTCCTAAGAGGTATGCATTAGGCTTAACAAGAAAATGGACTTTAAGAAATAATAAATGGGATGTAATTATAATAACTGGACAGTTACAATGCACCAAACACGTAATTAGTTTGAAAAATATATTATTTTTTGAATTTGAAAGTTTTAATTTCATTACTTGTTGCGGGCGCAATATTTCGTGATTCTAATGTAATGCAACTTTATTTTGAAATTATATTTAACCTGACTAGAAATTTCGGATAAAAATATTTCGGATCCCATCAAAATGTGGGAATTTTTTTTGAATTCTGTTTTGAGCGGTTGTTTGAAATTATTAATCGTTGTCCTAGCTAGAAGTTGGGCTGTACTTTTAAAAAACTGTAAATGGGCTGTAGTAAATTCCATTAGAATTAAAAAATGGGTTGTACATTCTTACAAATCACAAATGGGCTATATGTTCTCTGCCAAATCCGAGCTGTGGGCCTACTAAGTTGACGCCTACCAAGGGCTTTGTCAACTTAGTCAATATAAACGATTCTAGCTGCAGTGATCATACGATGTCCATCCAACGGCCGTAGTGCTTCTTCAACCTCTGGTCTTCTTACTCCAGCCGCCCAAAGCAGCGCCGGTCGTGTCGCGTGCTCCTGCCTCCCATGGCCGGCTGTGATGCTGCGGAGGCCTCACCGCCCCTTACTACTCCCACCGCTGGCCAGGCCATCCCTCTACTCACCCACACCCCCTGTTATTCTGCGGCGACGGCAGCCTCACACCGCAGCCAAACTAGTGAACCCTCGTACTCCTCTCCGCGCGGGCTTCCACTACTGTGTCTTCCCCGGCTCCGCATCATCCAGACCACCGCCCTAGTGCTCTCGGCACGGCGTGGTCAACGTGGTCAACGACCGACTTCCATCGAAAGAGTACTGTACGTGGAGAGGCTGACAGCTGGGTCCAGGCGGCCGCAAGGAAGTGCCTCCTTATTACGCGCAAAATAATTATTCCTCCACCTAACAGCAGGGACCCACCGTAGAGGCCTCCTTATTTCGCGAAAAAAACGTTTCCCCCTGACTGCTGGGACCCACCGGACGGGCCAGCGTATTTCACGAAAAAAACGTTCCCCCCGCTGTCAGCTCGGACCCACCGGAAAGTGCTCCTTATTACGCACAAAAAAATGAATACTCCCCCTGTTAGCTGGGACCCACCATGGTGGGAGGCTGACTTGTGGGCCTACTAAGTTGACTGGGACGGGGGCCTTTGTCAACTTTAGTCAATATGAATGCTTCTTCAACCTCTAGTCTTCTTGCTCCAGCCGCCCAAAGCAGCGCCAGTCGTGCCGCATGCTCCTGCCTCCCGTGGCCGGCTGTGTTGCCGCGGAGGCCTCACCGCCCCCTACTATTCCAACCGGTGGCCAGGCCCTGCGGCGACGGCAGCCTCACACCGCAGCCGAACCAGTGAACCCTCGTACTCCTCTGCGCGTGGGCTTCCACTGCCGCGTCTTCCCCGGCTCCCCGTCGTCCCCTTCCTAGGCCTCGCCGTCGTCCACCGCCCTGGTGCTCTCGGCATGGCGTGGTCAACGTGGTCAAGGAACGACTTCCATCGGACGTGGACTGTACGTGGAGAGGCTGACAACTGGGTCCACGGTCGCAGCAAGGAAGTGCCTCTTTATTACGCGGAAAATAATGATTCCTCCACCTGACA
This sequence comes from Triticum urartu, assembly GCF_003073215.2. Lineage (NCBI taxonomy): Eukaryota > Viridiplantae > Streptophyta > Magnoliopsida > Poales > Poaceae > Triticum > Triticum urartu. Next base: position 288,780,090 of record NC_053025.1, on the reverse strand, counting down.
GCTAGGACCCATCGGACGGGCCAGTGTATTTCGTGAAAAAAACGTTTTCCCCTGACTGCTGGGACCCACCAGCTACATCTTCGCACGCAAGGAAGTGCATCCGGGCAAAAAACGATTCGCCCCCCTGACTGCTGGGACCCACTAGCTACATCTTCGCAGGCAAGGAAGTGCCTGACAGTCGGGACCCACCTGGTCGAAGCGTACGTAGCATTGTCATTCTGCTCGCGAACGTGTACATACATATATACTGGTGGATGTAGAGACGTGCACGTGTCGTACTAGAGGCGCGTACGTGTCGTAGTAGAGGCGTGGACGTAGCATGTACACGTACGTACAGCGGCCAGGGTGCAAGAAAGAAAATATGGCCACATATGTGTACATACGGGCGGGGTCTCGAATGCCTACTCGCGCATACGTACGGCCAGGGCTCGTGTACATGGCTGGGTCGGAACGGAGAAACAGCGTCGTTGTCGTGTTCATGGGGAGGCAACGGAATGCGTCGTGTTCATGGGGAGGCAACGGAATGCGTCGTGTTCATGGGGAGGCAACGAAATGCATCGTGTTCATCGGGAGGCAACAGAACGCGTGGGAGCCAACCGGCTGGGTTGGAACGGAATGCGTGGTTGTGTTCACCGGGAGGGCTTGGACGGAACAGGCGATGGAAATGAGGCCTGGCGTACCGCACAACGGAGGAAACGGACCTCCTATGTTCGGAACGGGGTCCTGTTGATCGGGAGGGGTCTGGCGTACCGCAAAACGGAGGAAACGGACCTCCTACGGTCGAAACGGGGGTCCTGTTGATTGGGAGGGGTGTGGCATACCGCAAAACGGATGAAACGGACCTCCTACGGTCGAAACGGGGGTCTTGTTGATCGGGAGGGGTGTGGCGTACCGCAAAATGGTCGAAACGGGGGTCCTGTTCATCGGGAGGGGTGTGGCATACCGCAAAACGGGACTCCACGGGATACTGTTCATCTCCACCGTCGACCTCCTCCAGCCTCCATGGGCTACCGTCGACCTCCTCCAGCCTCCATGGGCTCCTGTTCATCCAGCCTCCACCGCGCGCTACTCCACCGGCTACTGTTCAACCACCCCTGCATGGGCACCCCTCCACCGTCTACTGTTCATCCAGCCCTCCACACCACGGGGTCCTGTTCAACCAGCCCTCCACGGGCACTCATCCACCATCTACTGTTCATCCAGCCCTCCACCACACCACGGGGTCCTGTTCATCTAGAGGCAACGCCACCACTCACTATTCATCCACCCCCCCCGCAACGTTCACTGTTCATCCAATCGATCGGCTTCAGTTAGAGGAATCGCTTGATCGGGTTCACTTAACAGCCATCGATGGATCGCTCGGGTTCAGTAACGCGTAGCCTGCAGTGCAATCGCTTGGGTTCAGTTAGAGCCCAACGCCTCACTCAGGTTCAGTTAGAGCCAACGCCTCGCACACACGCGCGTACGTGTACGAGAGAAACGTGCATCACTCGGCCCCCGACCTCCCACCGTAACCGCGAACTCCCCGAAATTTTCCTCCCCCTCGCTTCTACCATGGTTTTTTCCATCATGGACGGCCCAAAGAATGTCATGCAGCTACGTCTCCGGCCCGCCCAGGACAAAAAGCCCATTTTCTGTCATGATTTATTGTCATAGAAGTAGGAGCCCACCACATCTATGATGATACCGGGTTTTGTCACAATTATCCTCATAGAAGTGTCATATGTATGACAGAAAAAAATTTCGTTCGGCCCAAAATGTCACGATGTGTCTTTTTTTGTAGTGAGTTTCGTCAGCACGACGGCGTGGTGACGGTGATGGTGAGGTGATCTGTGCAGGGCTTCGCCTAAGCACTAGAACAATATGATATATATAGGTTGGAGGGGGAAGAGGCAGCCAGGGGCACCCAAGTAGGCCGAATCCTACTTGGGGTGCCACCCAAATTCGCCCCCCCCCTTCCTTGTTTTGGCGCTAGGAGAAGGAAGGAGGAGGTGGCGCCCCCCGTCCATTCTCCCTTGAGAAGGGGAAGGAAAGGGAGGCTAGCCCTCCTCCCTTGCCTTCCCTAGTGATTGCCATCCTGGTGGAGGGACACACCAGCCCCCTGTGGGCTGGTTTTTCCCTCCCTAGGCCCATTAAGCCCATATAGCTTGTCGGGGGTTGCCCAGGACCCCTTCTGGTGACCCGATGTGTACCCTATACCCCCGGAACACTTCCGATTTCCAAATACTATCGTCCTATACATGAATCTTTACCTCTCGACCATTTCGAGACTCCTCGTCATGTCCGTGATCTCATCCGGGCTCCGAACAACATTCGGTCACCGAATCACATAACTCATAAAATACAAAATCATCATCGAACGTTAAGCGTGCGGACCCTACGGGTTTGAGAACTATGTAGACATGACCAAGACACCTCTCCGATGAATAACAAACAGCAGAACCTAGATGCTCATATTGGTTCCACATATTCTACGAAGATCTTTATCGTTCGTACTATAATGACAACATACGTTATTCCCATTGTCATCGGTATGTTACTTGCCTGATATTTGATCGTCGGTATGTTCATACCTAGTTCGATCTCGTTACCGGCAAGTCTCTTTAGTCGTTCCGTAATACATCACTTAGTGACAAACTTTGCTTGCAAGCTTATGATGTGTACTACCGAGAGGGCCCAAAGATACCTCTCCGATACTCGGAGTGACAAATCCTAATCTCGATCTATGCCAACCCAATCAACACCTTCGGAGATACCATTAGAGAATCTTTATAATCACCCAGTTACGTTGTGACATTCGATAGCACACAAGGCATTCCTCCGGTATCCGGGAGTTGCATAATATCATAGTCAAAGGAATATGTATATGACATGAAGAAAGCAATAGCAATAAAACTGAACGATCAATATGCTATGCTAACGGATGGGTCTTGTCCATCACATCATTCTCCTAATGATGTGATCCCATTCATCAAATGACAACACATGTCTATGGTTAGGAAACTTAACCGTCTTAGAATAACGAGCTAGTCTAGTAGAGGCTTACTAGGGACATGGTGTTTTGTCTATGTTTCCACACATGTATCAAGTTTCCGGTTAATACTATTCTACCATGAATAATAAACATTTATCATGATATAAGGAAATAAAAAACAACAACTTTATTATTTCCTCTAGGGCATATTTCCTTCAGTCTCCCACTTGCACTAGAGTCAATAATCTAGTTCACATCGCCATGTGATTTAACACCAAAGGGTTTACTATAGTCAATAATCTAGTTCACGTCACCATGTGATTAACACCAATAGTTCACATCGCCATGTGACCAACACCCAAATGGTACGAAGGTGTGATCATGTTTTGCTTCTGAGAGAAGTTTAGTCAACGGGTCTGCTACATTCAGATTCGTATCTATTTTGTAAATTTCTATGTCTACAACGCTCTGCATGGGGCTACTCTAGATAATTGCTCCCACTTTCAAAATGTATCCAGATCGAGACTCGGAGTCATCCAGATTAGTGTCAGAGCTTGCAACGACGTAACTCTTTATGACGAACTCCTTATCACCTCCATAACCGAGAAACATTTCCTTAGTCCTCTTTAAGGTAACTAAGGATAATTTTGACCGCTGTCCAGTGATCTATTCCTGGATCACTATTGTACCCCCTTGCCAAACTCATGGCAAGGCACACAACAGGTTTGGTACATAGCATGGAGTACTTCATAGAACCTATGACTGAGGCATAGGGAATGACTTTCATTCTCTCTATATATTTTACCATGGTCGGGTTTTGAGTCTTACTCAATTTCACACCTTGTAACACAGGCAAGAACCCTTTCTTTGACTGGTCCATTTTGAACTTCTTCAAAACTTTATCAATGTATGTGCTTTGTGAAAGTCCTATTAAGCGTCTTGATCTATCACTACTGTAGGATGCTGCTAATGCGACACTACGATCAGAGACCCTTCGACGAAACTGTGTGTGATGCAATAATCGCAAGCGGTGGTGTAAAAGAACCGTCAAAAAAGGTGCAAAATGTTTGCGATGGCAGAGCCATCAAACACGGTTCAGATTTTAGTTGTGTGTGCGATGCAGGGCATACGGTTCAGTTCAATGAACTATTTGCGATGAGGCAGAACAAAAGAAATGGGCTGCCAGATGAAGGCGTGTGTGATATAAAACATATGGTTCACTCGGATCAAATATTTTTGATGAGGAGGAACAATAGAAACGGGCAGCTAGATAAAAGTGTGTGCGATTGAGGGCATACGCTTCAGAATGATTAACTATTCGCGATTAGGCAACAGAACAGAAACGGTTCATCCATATCAAAGTGTTTACTATTGATGGCATAAACTTCGCACGGATGAACTGTTTGCGATTAGCCACAACAAACTGAAACAGTTAGACAGGTCAACGTGTGTGCGCTAGACGAGCACACACATTCTACTTAAAATATGCGTGCATGATGGTAATAACGAGCACGCACAGTTGTTGGAACAAGATGTGTGTTGACATTGCCTATTGCGGTGCACCCTTGTAACGCCCCGGATGTAACATTCCATAATTGTAACTCCAACTCTTGCCATTTCTGGCTAAGTTATATGTTATATCCTCCATGGTTGGGTTTTGCATTTTGTTCATGCCATGCATTTCATCTCATGTCATCATGTGCATCTCTTTTGTATTCGTGTCCGTCTCATGCATCCGGTCTTCTTCCCCTTTGTCCATTTCGGAATCCGACACTCCCACATGCACCCCATTGCACCCCTCAAATCTCATTTCATGAGCGGGAGAGAAACATTCTCGGAATGGGCCAAGATTTGTCGAGTGGCCTTGAGTGGCCTTGGTACATCACCGTTGGCCGCCTGTCAAATTTCGTTCCATTTGGAGGTCGTTTGATGCCCCAACGGTTAACCGTGTAACAACAAAACCCCTCTCTGTTTACAGCCCAGCACCCCTCCACAACAGCCCACTAGCACATCTAACCCCCACTCCATGCTCTCCGTCGTTGCATCACGATCGTGTGGGCAAAAATCGCACCTCATTTGGACTCTCCTAGATCCCTCTACCTATAAATATGTCTCTCCCCCTGAAATTAGTGGTCTAACCCTAGCTCCATCCTCTTCCTCCACGCTGGGCACATCCGGATGGCGCCGGACGCGTCCGCCACCGCGCCCGGGAAAATTGGGAGTCGCCACGAGTCCCGCTCCGCTGCCACTCCACCGCCGACCCGCGAGCCTGAGGGGCCCTCCCGGCCCAGCTGGCCCGCGCCGCCTCCCGACCGCGCTCGCACGTCCCCGCCGCCTGACGCCGCCTCGTCCGCCGACGTGCCTTTGCCGCTCCGCCGCCTCTCCCTCGCTGCCGGTCGCCGCCATCCTCGCCCCGCGCTGGTGCCACCCCATCTCGCCGCCATTGACCCACCTCCTCACTGCCCCCGTCACCGGAGCACACCGGCGCCGCCCTAGATCCGGCGTCCCCGACCAGCCGGCGACCTCCCCCGCAAGCTCTGGCCACCACCACATCCATCTTCGGCGAGATCTGCGGCCAACCTCGTTTTCCACACCGAGTCAAACCCTAGACCCAGAGGTGACGGTTTTCTCTAAGTCCCGATTTCCTATCTCATGTGCACATGTTTGACATGCCATATCTCCTTGCCCGTAGCTCTGATTTCCGTATATGATATATTGAAATGTTCGTCTCATGATGCTCTACATGCTAATGTCATTTGCATGCATGTTACTGTCCATATTGGTGTCTTAATCTTCGTTACAAAAGTGCTAAATGATGTTGTCTACTGGAATCCATCATAACGTGCTGATTTGTCTTTTTCATTGCATTTTGTGTGTGCATCTTTTGAGCATCATGTCTACATGTTTTAGGAGCATCTTCATGCCATATTTACAGTGGTGCAAGCCTTGTATTTTTATGTGCCCTGTGGTGACTAGCACAAGCATGCAAAGTAGGCCACATGATGTAGCTTTTTTCAGCTACTTAGTTTTTCTGTTGTCTTTTCCTGTTACATTATGTTGCTATGTTTACTTGTTGCCACAGGTGAATCCTTGCTTATTTTGATGAAGTTCAGTAAAGATGTTTTGAAGATATGGTTATGCTCTATCCATTCATGCCTCTGGTTGTAATTATGGAGTAGTGTAGCTTGTCATTACCATGCTCCACTTTTGCTAAATATTGTTGCTATCAGTTTGTTAACATGAAGTTCTTTTTTGCCATGTGTTTTGCTAGTGATCCATGCACCCTATGAACTTGCTCTTGTCATGTTTAGCTTCATAAATGTGTCTTCTTACTGTTGGTTATCTTGTGGTGCCATGAAATGCTTTGTGGTGAGTGGAATGAGCTTGCAAAGTTGCTATCATGAATCTGTTTCTGCCATGCCATGTTTTTCCACTAAGTCTCAATCTGTTCATATCACTTGCCATGTTTGCATTGATGCTACCATCTTTTCTGTGCATCTTTGGCTCAAGTTCAATAAGGGAGTTTTGTTCATTGCCTTTAGTACTAGCATGCCATGCCCTTTTTTCCATGTTATGATCCTATAGCTTGTTGTTTGCTAGCTCTAAACATTCCTACCTGATGCTAGTTATGCCATGTTTAGTATTTTCACCATGTCTGTAAACTGTTTGTCATTTGCATTTTTGCCATGCTATTTTAGACTTGTTCTAGTGAGTTCTAGCAGGAGCTCAGTGTTCATGATTTGTAGAGTTTCTCTTGTAGTTCACTGCCATGTGCTTTGTTGCTATGTTAGAGTGATGTAGCATAGTTTCATGATGCATCTAAAGTGTTATGATGTTGTTAAGCGCAGTTTTGTCTCGTTCTTGTTTTGTTCATCATTTGCAAACCGTGCATCCATTTCCGGTGATCCTTATATCGATTTCGACCAAAATCTCCTAATATTTCTAGTGGAATGTTTGGTTTGCCAAGTTGATGCCATAATCATCTTTTCCCTTCCGGTGTACCCACATGCATTGCACATCATACCTTGCATCCCATGCCATGTCTTGCATCATGTTGCTTGTGCATTGCACCGTGATTGATTGTTCTTTTGTTGCTTGTGTTCTTGCTTTGGGTAGAGCCGGAAGACGAGTTCGTGAACGAGGATCCTGTTGAGTATGTTTACAAGGAGCAAGCTTTCGACAACACTAAGAACTTTTGCAGGCAAGATGAACATTACCCCCGATATCACTTCTATCTTTTCTTGATAGTAGTCCGTTCTATCGCTATGTCGTGCTACCTACCACTTGTTTATCATGCCTCCTATGCCATGTCAAGCCTCTAACCCACCTTCCTAGCAAATTGTTGTTTGGCTATGTTACCACTTTTGCGCAGCCCCTCTTATAGCGTTGCTAGTTGCAGGTGCCTTGCAAGTTGTTCCAAGTTGGAACATGGATATGTTGGGATATCACAATATCTCTTATTTAATTAATGCATCTATATACTTGGCAAAGGGTGGAAGGCTTGGCCTTTTGCTCAGTGTTCTGTTCCACTCTTGCCGCCCTAGTTTCCGTCATACCAGTGTTATGTTCCTTGATTTTGCATTCCTTACGCGGTTGGGGTTATGGGACCCCCTTGACAGTTCGCTTTGAATAAAACTCCTCCAGCAAAAGGCCCAACCTTGGTTTTACCATTTGCCTAATAACAACTAAGATTTGCCTACAGAGTAATTAACCCGAGGAATTCTTAATCAACAACCCGGGCCAGTGTTCCTCTGAGTGCTGGTCCAACCTGGGCGATGTTCGGCGCCCCCTGGGCAACCAAGGTCTCAGCCAACCCAACGTCTGGCCCATTCGTTGTGCCCTGAGAACGAGATACGTGCGACTCCTATCGGGATTTTTCGGCACATCAGGCGGTCTTGCTGGTCTTGTTTTACAATTGCCGAAATGTCTTGTAACCAGGATTCCAAGACTGATCGGGTTATTCCAGGAGAAGGAATATCCTTCATTGATTGTGAGAGCTTGTGATGGGCTAAGTTGGGACACCCCTGCAGGGTATAAACTTTCGAGATCCGTGCACGCAGTTATGTGGCAGATAGGAATTTGTTAATATCTGGTTGTAGAGAATTTAACACTTGACTTAATTAAAATGCAACAACCGCGTGTGTAACCGTGATGGTCTCTTTTCGGCGGAGTCCGGGAAGTGAACATGGTTGGGTTATGTATGAACATAAGTAGTTCAAGATCACTTCTTGATCACTTCTAGTTTTACGACCATTGCGTAGTTTCTCATCTTACTCTTTGATACATCTCCAACGTATCTATAATTTTTGATTGTTCCATGCAATATTATCTACTGTTTTGGACATTATTGGGCTTTATTATCCACTTTTATATTATTTTTGGGACTAACCTATTAACCGTAGGCCCAGCCCAGAATTGCTGTTTTTTTTGCCTATTTTAGGGTTTCGAAGAAAAGGAATATCAAACGGAGTCCAAATGGAATGAAACCTTCGAGAACGTGATTTTCTCAACGAACAAGACCCAGGAGACTTGGACCCTACGTCAAGAAAGAAAAGAGGAGGCCACGAGGTAGGGGGGCGCGCCTGCTTACCCTAGGCGCGCCCTCCACCCTCGTGGGCCCCCTTTTGCTCCACTGACGTACTCCCTCCCATATATACCTACGTACCACCAAACAATCAGATACGGAGCCAAAACCCTAATTCCACCGCCGTAACTTTCTGTATCCATGAGATCCCATCTTGGGGCCTGTTCCGGAGCTCCGCTGGAGGGGGCATCGATCATGGAGGGCTTCTACATCAACACCATAGCCTCTCCGATGAAGTGTGAGTAGTTTACCTCAGACCTACGGGTCCATAGTTAGTAGCTAGATGGCTTCTTCTCTCTTTTTGGATCTCAATACAATGTTCTCCCCCTCTCTTGTGGAGAACTATTCGATGTAATCTTATTTCTGTGGTGTGTTTGCTGAGACCGATGAATTGTGGGCTTATGATCAAGTCTATCTATGAATAATATTTGAATCTTCTCTGAATTCTGTTATGTATGATTGGTTATCTTTGCAAGTCGCCTCGAACTATCAGTTTGGTTTAGCCTACTAGATTGATCTTTCTTGCAATGGGAGAAGTGCTTAGCTTTGGGTTAAATCTTGCGGTGTCCTTTCCCAGTGACAGTATGGGCAGCAAGGCACGTATTTTATTTTTGCCATCGATTATAACAAGATGGGGTTTTCTTCATATTCCATGAGTCTATCCCTCTACATCATGTCATCTTGCTTAAGGCGTTACTTTGTTTTTAACTTAATACTCTAGATGCATGCTGGATAGCGGTCGATGAGTAGAGTAATTGTAGTAGATGCAGGCAGGAGTCGGTCTACTTATCTCGGACGTCATGCCTATATACATGAGCATACCTAGATATTCTCATAACTATGCTCAATTCTATCAATTGCTCAACAGTAATTTGTTCACCCACCGTAGAATACTTATGCTCTCGAGAGAAGCCACTAGTGAAACCTATGGCCCCCGGGTCTATCTTTATCATATTGATCTCCTACTACTTAGTTATTTCCGTTGCTATTTACTTTACCTTTATTTTTACTTTGCACCTTTATCATAAAAATACCATAAATATTATCTTATCATATCTATCAGATCTCACTCTCATAAGTGGCCTTATAGGGATTGACAACCCCTATTTGCATTGGTTGCGAGGATTTATTTGTTTTGTGCAGGTACGAGGGACTCGCGCGTAGCCTCCTACTGGATTGATATCTTGGTTCTCAAAAACTGAGGGAAATACTTATGCTACTTTGCTGCATCATCCCTTCCTCTTCGGGGAAAACCAACACAGTGCTCAAGAGGTAGCAAGAAGGATTTCTGGCGCCGTTGCCGGGGAGGTCTACGCAAAAGTCAACATACCAAGTACCCATCACATACCCTTATCTCCCGCATTACATTATTTGCCATTTGCCTCTCGTTTTCCTCTCCCCCACTTCACCCTTGCCGTTTTATCCGCCCTTTCTCTCTAACCTCCCTCTCTATTTGCCTCTTTTTGCCCACTTGCTTTCTGTCTTCTTGTGTGTTAGTTTTCTTGCTTGTCACGATGGCTCAAGATAATACTAAATTATGTGACTTCACCAATAACAACAATAATGATTTTATTAGCACTCTGATTGCTCCTCTTACCGATGCTGAATCTTGTGAAATTAATACTGCTTTGCTGAATCTTGTCATGAAAGATCCATTTGCCGGCCTTCCTAGTGAAGATGCCGCTACCCTTCTAAATAGCTTCGTTGATTTGTGTGACATGCAAAAGAAGAAAGATGTGGATAATGATATTGTTAAATTGAAACTATTTCCTTTTCCGCTTAGAGATCATGCTAAAGCTTGGTTTCCGTCTTTGCCTAAAAATAGTATTGATTCATGGAACAAGTGCAAAGATGCTTTTATCTCTAAGTATTTTCCTCCCGCTAAGATCATCTCTCTTAGAAACGATATTATGAATTTTAAGCAACTTGATCATGAGCATGTTGCACAAGCTTGGGAGAGAATGAAACTAATGATATGTAATTTCCCTACTCATGGTTTAAATTTGTGGATGATTATACAAAAAATTTATGCCGGATTGAATTTTGCTTCTAGAAATCTTTTAGATTCGGCCGCGGGAGGCACTTTTATGGAAATCACTTTAGGAGAAGCTACTAAAGTCTTAGATAATATTATGGTTAATTATTCTCAATGGCATACTGAAAGATCTACTAATACAAAGGTGCATGTGATAGAAGAAATTAATGTTTTGAGTGGAAAGATGGATGAACTTATGAAATTATTTGCTAATAAGAGTGTTTCTTATGATCCTAATGATATGCCCTTGTCTACTTTGATTGAGAATAATAATGAATCTATGGATGTGAATTTTGTTGGAACGAACAATTTTGGTAATAACGCGTATAGAGGATATTTCAACTCTAGGCCTTATCCTAGTAATCCCTCTAATAATTATGTTAATTCCTACAACAATTCTTATGGAAAGTATAATAAGATTCCCTCTGATTTTGAATCTAATATTAAAGAATTTATTACTTTGCAAAAGAATTTTAATGCTTTGAATGAAGAAAAATTTCTTAAGACTAATGATTTGGCTAGGAACGTTGATAGAATTGTTCTTGATGTTGATTCTTTGAAACTTAGATCTATTCCACCTAAGCATGATGTCAATGAGTCTCTCAAAGCCATGATAATTTCCATTGATGAGTGCAAATAAAGAACCGCTAGGATGCGTGCTAAGAAAGATGCCTTTATGAGAGCGTGTTCTTCTAGTTCCTATGAAAATAATGATGAAGATCTAAAAGTTATTGATGTGTCCCCTAGTAAATCTTTGTTTTGCAATATGAATCTTGATAATGATGGGACTGAATATGATCCACCTTTACCTAGAAGGCGTTCCAAGAATTCGGAATTTGTTGATCTTAATGCTAAATTTGATAAAAGTAGGATTGAAGAAATTAAAACCCTAGATGTTGCTAAACCCACTATTATGGATTTCAAGGAATTTAACTATGAAAAATCCTCTTTGATTGATTGTATTTCCTTGTTGCAATCCGTGCTAAATTCTCCTCATGCTTATAGTCAGAATAAAGCGTTTACTAAACATGTCATTGATGCCTTGATGCAATCTTATGAAGAAAAACTTGAATTGCAAGTTTCTTTCCCTAGAAAACTTTATGATGAGTGGGAACAAACTACTAAAATTAAAATTAATGATCATGAATGCTATGCTTTATGTGATTTGGGTGCTAGTGTTTCCACGATTCCAAAGACTTTGTGTGATTTGTTAGGTCTCCGTGATTTTGATGATTGCTCTCTAAACTTGCACCTTGCGGATTCCACTATTAATAAACCTATGGGAAAAATTAATGATGTTCTCATTGTTGCAAATAGGAATTATGTGCCCGTAGATTTTATTGTTCTTGACATAGATTGCAATCCTTCATGTCCTATTATTCTTGGTAGACCTTTCCTTAGAACGATTGGTGCAATTATTGATATGAAGGAAGGAAATATTAGATTCCAATTTCCATTAATGAAGGGCATGGAACACTTTCCTAGAAAGAAAATTGAATTACCTTATGAATCTATTATGAGAGCCACTTATGGATTGCCTACCAAAGATGGCAATATCTAGATCTATTCTTGCTTGTTATGCCTAGCTAGGGGCGTTAAACGATAGCGTTTGTTGGGAGGCAACCCAATTTTATTTTTATTTCTTTCTTTTTTCTCCTGTTTAGAAATAAATAGTTTATCTATCCTCTGTTGTGGTTGTGTTTTTTGTGTTTAATTAGTGTTTGTGCCAAGTAGAACCATTGGGAAGACTTGGGGAAAGTCTTGTTGAACTTGCTGTAAAAAACAGAAACTTTAGCGCTCACGAGAAATACAGCCATTTTTATTTGTAAATTGCTATTTAGTTAATTATTTTTGCAGATGATTAATAGATAAATTACTCACGTCCAGCAATTTATTTTAGAATTTTTGGGGTTCAGATCTAGCGCTAGCTACAGATTACTACAGACTGTTCTGTTTTTGACAGATTCTGTTTCTCGTGTGTTGTTTGCTTATTTTCATGAATCTATGGCTAGTAAAATAGTTCATAAACCATATAGAAATTGGAATACAGTAGGTATAACACCAATATAAATAAAGAATGAGTTCATTACAGTACCTTGAAGTGGTCTTTTATTTTCTTTCGCTAACGGAGCTCACGAGATTTTCTACTTTAAGTTTTGTGTTGTGAAGTTTTCAAGTTTTGGGTAAAGATTTGATGGATTATGGAACAAGGAGTGGAAAGAGCCTAAGCTTGGGGATGCCCATGGCACCCCCAAGATAATCTAAGGACACCTAAAAGCCAAAGCTTGGGGATGCCCCGGAAGGCATCCCCTCTTTCGTCTACTTCTATCGGTAACTTTACTTGGAGCTATATTTTTATTCGCCACATGATATGTGTTTTGCTTGGAGCGTCTTGTATTATTTGAGTCTTTTATTGTTAGTTTACCACACTCATCCTTGCTGTAAACACCTTTTGAGAGAGCCATACATGATTTAGAATTTGTTAGAATACTCTATGTGCTTCGCTTATATCTTTTGAGTTATATAATTTTGCTCTAGTACTTCACTTATATCTTTTAGAGCACGGTGGTGGATTTGTTTTATAGAAACTATTGATCTCTCATGCTTCACTTAGATTATTTTCAGAGTCTTTATAGCATGGTAATTTGCTTTAAATCCTAAAATGCTAGGTATTCAAGAATAATAAAATTCTCTTATGAGTGTGTTGAATACTATGATAAGTTTGATACTTGATAATTGTTTTGAGATATGAAGATGGTGATATTAAAGTCCTGCTACTTGAGTAGTTGTGAATTTGAGAAAAACTTGTGTTGAAGCTTGTGATTCCCGTAGCATGCACGTATGGTGAACCGTTATGTGATGAAGTCGGAGCATGATTTATTTTTTGATTGCCTTCTTTATGAGTGGCGGTCGGGGATGACCGATTGTCTTTTCCTACCAATCTATCCCCCTAGGAGCATGCACATAATACTTTGATTTGATAACTTGTAGATTTTTGCAATAAGTATATGAGTTCTTTATGACTAATGTTGAGTCCACGGATTATACGCACTCTGACCCTTCCACCTTTGCTAGCCTCTCTAATACCGCGCACCTTTCGCCGGTATCATACACCCACCATATACCTTCCTAAAAACAGCCACCATACCTACCTACTATGGCATTTCCATAGCCATTCCGAGATATATTGCCATGCAGCTTTCCACCATTCCATTTATTATGACACACTCCATCATTGTCATATTGCTTAGCATGATCATGTAGTTGACACCATATTTGTGGCAAAGCCACCATTCATAATTCTTTCATACATGTCACTCATGAGTCATTGCATATCCTTGTACACTGCCGGAGGCATTCATATAGAGTCATATTTTGTTCTAAGTGTCGAGTTGTAATTGTTGAGTTGTAAGAAAAATAAAAGTGTGACGATCATCATTATTAGAGCATTGTCCCAGTGAGGAAAGGATGATGGAGACTATGATTCCCCCAGTAGTCGGGATGAGACTCCGGATGAAAAATAAAATAAAAAAACAGAAAGAAAAGAGGCCATAAAAAGGGAGAAAAAAGAGAAAAGGCCCAAATAAAAAAATGAGAGAAAAAGAGAGAAGGGACAATGTTACTATCCTTTTACCACACTTGTGCTTCAAAGTAGCACCATGATCTTCATAGTAGAGAGTCTCTCATGTTATCACTTTCATATACTAGTGGGAATCTTTCATTATAGAACTTGGCTTGTATATTCCAATGATGGGCTTCCTCAAAATGCCCTAGGTCTTCATGAGCAAGCAAGTTGGATGCACACCCACTTAGTTTCTTTTTGAGCTTTCATATACTTATAGCTCTAGTGCATCTGTTGCATGGCAGTCCCTACTCACTCACATTGATATCTATTGATGGGCATCTCCATAGCCCGTTGATACGCCTAGTTGATGTGAGACTATCTTCTCCCTTTTTGTCTTCTCCACAACCACCACTCTATTCAACCTATAGTGCTATATCCATTGCTCATGCTCATGTATTGCGTGAAGATTGAAAAAGTTTTGAGAATGTCAAAAGTATGAAACAATTGCTTGGCTTGTCATCGGGGTTGTGCATGATTTAAATATTTTGTGTGGTGAAGATAGAGCATAGCCAGACTATATGGTTTTATAGGGATAAATTTCTTTAGCCACGTTATTTTGAGAAGACATAATTGCTTTGTTAGTATGCTTGAAGTATTATTATTTTTATGTCAATATGAACTTTTGTCTTGAATCTTTCAGATCTGAATATTCATACCACAATTAAGAAGAATTACATTAAAATTATGCCAAGTAGCACTCCGCATCAAAAATTCTGTTTTTATCATTTACCTACTCGAGGACGAGCATGAATTAAGCTCGGGGATGCTTGATATGTCTCCAACGTATCTATAATTTTTGATTGCTCCATGCTATATTATCTACTGTTTTGGACATTATTGGGCTTTATTATCCACTTTTATATTATTTTTGGGACTAACCTATTAACCGGAGGCCCAGCCCAGAATTGATGTTTTTTGCCTGTTTTAGGGTTTCGAAGAAAAGGAATATCAAACGAAGTCCAAACGGAATGAAACCTTCGGGAACGTGATTTTCTCAACGAACAAGACCGCGGAGACTTGGACCCTACGTCAAGAAAGAAAAGAGGAGGCCACCAGGTAGGGGGGCACGCCTGCCTACCCTAGGCGCGCCCTCCACCCTCGCGGGCCCCTGTTGCTCCACCGACGTACTCCTTCCTCCTATATATACCTACATACACCCAAACGATCAGATACAAAGCCAAAACCCTAATTTCACCGCCGTAACTTTTTGTATCCACAAGATCCCATCTTGGGGCCTGTTCCGGAGCTCCACCGGAGGGGGCATCGATCACGGAGGGCTTCTATATCAACACCATAGCCTCTCTTATGAAGTGTGAGTAGTTTACCTTAGACCTACGGGTCCATAGTTAGTAGCTAGATGGCTTCTTCTCTCTTTTCGGATCTCAATACAATGTTCTCCCCCTCTCTTGTGGAGAACTATTCGATGTAATCTTCTTTTTGTGGTGTGTTTGTTGAGACCGATGAATTGTGGGTTTATGATCAAGTCTATCTATGAATAATATTTGAATCTTCTCTGAATTCTTTTATGTATGATTGGTTATCTTTGCAAGTCTCTTCGAATTATCAGTTTGGTTTGGCCTACTAGATTGATCTTTCTTGCAATGGGAGAAGTGCGTAGCTTTGGGTTCAATCTTGCGGTGTCCTTTCCCAGTGACAGTAGGGGCAGCAAGGCATGTATTGTATTGTTGTCATCGAGGATAACAAGATGGGGTTTTCTTCATATTGCATGAGTCTTGTAACACCCCGGATGTAATTTACCTAATATGTACTCCAACTCTTGCCGTTTCCGGCGCTAAGTTATTTTATTTCCCCGGGTTCGGGTTTTTGTCTCCGTGTGTTGTTGTCGTTGTCATGCATATCATATCATGTCATCATGTGCATTGCATTTTCATACGTGTTCGTCTCATGCATCCGAGCATTTTCCCCGTTGTCCGTTTTGCATTCCGGCGCTTCTATCTCCTCCGGTGGTCCTTTCTACCTTCCTTTCGTGTGTGGGGGTTAAACATTTCTGGATTGGACCGAGACTTGCCAAGCGGCCTTGGTTTACTACCGGTAGACCGCCTGTCAAGTTTCGTACCATTTGGACTTCGTTTGATGCTCCAACGGTTAACCGAGGGACCGAGAAGGCCTCGTGTGTGTTGCAGCCCAACACCCCTCCAATTATGCCCAAAACCCACCAAAACCCTCTCCATCATCTAGAGCGTTCGATCACGATCGTGTGGCCGAAAACCGCACCTCATTTGGACTCTGCTAGCTCCCTCTATGCCTATAAATATCACCCCCTCCGAAATTCTCGGTTCTCCTCTCCCGAAACCCTAGATCCGCTCCTCCGCCCGCCGGACATTGTCCGCCGGCGCCGGACAGACTGCTGCCAACCACTCCCACGCTGCCACGTGTCACCGCCAGCCGCCTCCCACCGAAGCCCGCCGGGCCCAAGGCCGGCCCTCTCCGCCGCCAAACGGGCCGCGCCACGCGCCCGCTCGCGCCGCTGCCTGCTTCGGCGCCGGTCTCCCGACGCTGCCGCATTCCCTCGATGCTCCGCCGCGGCAAGCTCATCGCCGGCCACCGCCTCCTCATTCCGGAGCCACCCCGACGCCGGCCAGAACTCGCCGCCGCGCGCCCGTGGCGCGGGAGCCGCGCCCAGCCGCCGTTCTGCACCTACCTCCACGCCGCCCCGACGTCCTCCTCTCCTCCGGCCAGCGCGCCTCGCCAAGTCGGCGACTCTCCGGCGAGAAGCCCCGGTGATCCTCGTTTTGCGCGCACGCCCGATCTAGATCCGGTTTGGGTGCTACAGTAAACCCTAACCGGTTAACTTTTTCGTCTAACTCCCAGATCTTTTTAGGCATCTTCATCGCTTCGTATCTCCGCAGCCGTAGCTCTGTTTTGGGCATGTAGCATATAGAAATGTTCGTCTCAGAGAGTACATCATTTCATCTCATTGCATCATTTTAATTTGAGCTCATCTTGACGCCCGAAATGCTGTTGGAAGAGAGCTATTTGAGTTAGTTGTCAGATCTGTTGTACCAAATAGCTATTTGTCATTTTTTTCCATGATTAATGTGTGCATGATATGCCCCTGAGCTCTACATCAGTTTTGTTATATGCTTTGCCATCTTTACAGAGGTGCTATCCATGTATTTTTGGGATGTGTGTGGTGACTAGCACAAGCTTGCAAAGTGTTGCATTCGTTAATGCTGATTTCAGGGACTTAGAATTTCTCTAAGTCCTTGATCTGTTTTTATCAATATGCCATATGTTCATGTTGTTTCCTAGTGATCTGTGCCTATTTTGAGGATGCTCAGTAAGGATGATTTGTTAATCTTGTGGTTCTCTATCCATCCATGTCTTTGTTTGCAATTATGGAGCACCCTAGCTTGAGTCAATCGAGCTCTACTTTTGTTATTTCGTGAATCCTGGAAGGTTGTCTACTTGTTAGCGATTTTGCCAAGGATGTTGTTGTTGATCCGTGCATCCTATGTTGTTATTATTGCCATGTCTAGCTTATATAATGTGTATTCTTGATGGTTATATGCTTAGTTTGTCATGCCTTGCTCTGTAGTGAGTGCATCGAGCTCATAAACATGCCTACTCGTTAACAGATTTGGATGCTCCAGTTTTTCTCTAAGTCTGAGATCTGATTATGTTTTTGCCATGTTCACATGCTTGCAATTGTGTTTTCTGATCCCTTTTGGCTCAAGGTCACTAAGGGACTTTTGTGAAGCTCTTTGAGTAGCTCCATTCCATGCCTTGATTTGCCATGTTAAGTTCCTGTAGCATATAGTTTTCTTGCTCCAAAGTGTGCTACCTGATCTGAAATTCCAGGCTTGTGTTAATTTCACTGAGTCTGAAACCTGTTTACCAATTGCACTTTTGTCAAGCATCATGAGTGGATCCATGCCATTTATTTTGTTGTCATGTTCGAGTGTTGTAGCATGTTTAACTTGATGCGTTTAGATGGCTACTTGTTGTTTATCGCAGACCGGTGCCATATTTGTTTTGCTTGCCATTTCTAAACCGTGCATCCGATTCCGGCGATCTTTATATCAATTTCAACCAAAATCACCTCACCTTTCCAGTGGCACTCTTGGATTTCCAAGTTGAGGCCAGGTTCATTCATTCTTTGTCAAATCTTGCATATGCATCACATATCGCATCCCGCATAGCATACCATGTTTGCATCATCCTGTTCGAGCATTTGCACATGGTTGATTGCATTCCTTTTGCTTGTTTGTCTTGTTTGGGTAGAGCCGGGAGATGAGTTTGCTAACGAGGAGCCCATTGAGTTTGCTTTTGAGGATCCATTCAACTCTGACAACTTTGCAGACAAGATGATCATACCCTCGAAATCACTTCTATCTTTGCTTGCTAGATGCTCGCTCTTTTGCTATGCCTATGCTACGATGCCTACCACTTGCTTATCATGCCTCCCAAATTTCCATGTCAAACCTCTAACCCACCATGTCCTAGCAAACAATTGATTGGCTATGTTACCGCTTTGCTCAGCCCCTCTTATAGCGTTGCTAGTTGCAGGTGAAGTTTGGAGATTGTTCCTTGTTGGAACATTATTTTCTTGTTGGGATATGACTATATTAACTTGTTATCTTAATGCATCTATATACTTGGTAAAGGGTGGAAGGCTCGGCCTTTTGCCTAGTGTTTTGTTCCACTCTTGCCGCCCTAGTTTCTGTCATATCAGTGTTATGTTCCCGGATTTTGCGTTCCTTACGCGGTTGGGTGATAATGGGAACCCCTTGACAAATCGCCTTGAATAAAACTCTTCCAGCAATGCCCAACCTTGGTTTTACCATTTGCCACCTAGCCTCTTTTTCCCTTGGGTTTCCGGAGCCCAAGGGTCATCTTATTTTAAACCCCCCCCCCCCCGGGCCAGTGCTCCTCTGAGTGTTGGTCCAAACTAGAGTCCTGTGCAGCGCCCCCTTGGGGAAACTCGAGGTTTGGTTTTAGTTGTATGGAGCGCTCATCTGAGTGTGCCCTGAGAATGAGATATGTGCAGCTCCTATCGGGATTTGTCGGCACATTCGGGCGGTGTTGCTGGATTTGTTTTAACTTGTCGAAGTTGTCTTGTAGAACCGGGATGCCGAGTCTGATCGGAATGTCTCGGGAGAAGGTATATCCTTCGTTGACTGTGAGAGCTTATCATGGGCTAAGTTGGGACTCCCCTGCAGGGATTTGAAATTTCGATAGCCGTGCCCGCGGTTATGGGCAGATGGAAATTTGTTAATGTCCGGTTGTAGATAACTTGAACCTTAACTTAATTAAAATGAATCAACTGCGTGTGTAACCGTGATGGTCTCTTCTCGGCGGAGTCCGGGAAGTGAACATGGTGTTGGAGTAATGTTTGTCGTAGGTTGTTCTCTAGTTCATCGTTCGTGCTTTGCCTTCTCTTCTCGCTCTCTTTTGCGAACAGGTTAGCCACCATATATGCTAGTCGCTTGCTGCAGCTCCACATATTACCTTGTCTTACCTATAAGCATAAATAGTCTTGATCGCGAGGGTGCAAAATTGCTGAGTCCCCGTGGCTCACAGATTACTTCCAAACCAGATGTAGGGCCCGATGACTCCGTTCCAGGTGATGCGCTTGAGCTCAAGTGGGAGTTCGACGAAGACTCACGCCGTTACTATGTGTCTTTCCCTGATGATCAGTAGTGGTGCCCAGTTGGGGCGATCAGGACCGTGTCGCATGTTGGGGTTGATCTTTTATTTTGGTACCGTAGTCGGACCATGATTGCATTGGTTGATGTAATGCTATTTACGTACTTTGTGTGAAGTGGCGAGTGTAAGCCAACTATGTACCTTTCCCTTTATTATCTATTTACATGGGTTGTTGTGAAGATTACCTTACTTGCGACATTGCTTTCAATGCGGTTATGCCTCTAAGTCGTGCTTCGACACGTAGGAGATATAGCCGCATCGACGGCATTACAAGTTGGTAATCAGAGCCTTCCCCGACCTTAGGAGCCCCCACTGCTTGATCGAATTAGCAGCCGTTGTTGAGTCTAGAAAAATGTTTTGAGTCATTTAGGAATTATATATCGGAGAGTTTAGGAATTCTTTTTACTCCCCAGTCCCTTCATCGCTCTGGCAAGGCATCCTGACGTAGAGTTTTGACTCTTCTCTTCTCAAATTTCACTAATTTTTTTTAGGATCACGCGGGTATCTTGGAATCGTTCCGATGGATTTGTGACGAGAACATTGTTCTTGGTGCCTCCTGTCATTTAGGGGTTGTGGCAGTGTCCCAGGGAGTTGAGCTCCGAGGTGTTGTCATCACAATTTTATCGTTGCAGTTCTGGAATACCTGAGTTTAGTTCACCGACATCGAAAATCTCTTTTATGCAGTTGTTGGTGAGATTACCTCGACGACACCCAGTACTAGGGCGGGAGTTCGGGAGTATTGCCATAACTTGTATAATTGATGCTTTTCGAAGGTTGAGGTAGACGATTTCTGAAGTTTTTCTCGGTTATGTGTTGAAGGATGGATACAGCTGGATGTAGGATTTGCTAGATTTGGGTGAGATATTATGCTTCCCCTGTATCCCCAACACCTGATTGCATAACCGGAAAGGTTCGGGAGTTTCATAGCTGGGAATTCTTGTAGCTCTAGTTCTTCTTCCACGGATATTTGGTTTGAGATTGGGTTATCCTTACCGAGTATTCCTTCTTGTTTTGTACCTTGTTGATTTTATTCCTCTACCTAAATTCTAAGTGGCTTCTCAATTTATGGATATGTAACCATTTCAATTGGAATGCATTCGTTCATTTTGTTTGGATGTGAAGAATATATGTTGCAATTTCATCCCATTGGATTCAGCTTCAATTTTATCTATCAATGTGCTAATGGATGTCAACCTCTTCAGGATGGCTCCTCCAACGCGCACAACTCTGAATCCTGATCCGCCACCACCACCTCCACCTCCGGAGGCATGGCAAGCTGTGATGGCCGCTACAAATGCAAACACGCAGTTGATCATGCAAAATCTTCAAGAGCGCAACCAAGCGAACCAAGGCAACCAAGGCAACCAAGGCAACAGTCAGAATCACTTTGCTACACTCAACCAGCCAAAGACCTTCAGCAATTGCGTTGAGGCAACTGATGCTGACGATTGGCTCATGGACTTGTGCAAGCATTTCGAGTGCAGTAATGTCAGGCCTGAGGACTTTGTCAAGTTCGCTTCCTTCCAACTCAAAGACCAAGCTGCAGAATGGTTCCAGCAGTACAAAGATTCTAGAGGAGGCCGTGTGATTACCTGGGATGAATTCTGTCAAGACTTCAAAGCTCATCATATTCCTTAGAGCGTGGTTGAAAGCAAGCGTGAGGAATTCCGCAACCTGAAGCAAGGCTCTATGTCTGTCTATGACTACAACAAGTTGTTTCAGAAGCTCGCCCGCTTTGCTAAGCAGGACGTCCCTGACGAGAAGAGCATGATATATCAGTTAAGGGGTGGTCTCAAAGAAGAAATCCAGCTAGCTCTTGTTCTCTTTGAGCCCTTGAGGTACGGTGAGTTCTACAACATGGCATTGAAGCAAGAGGCTGCTCAACTGAAATGTGATGCTTCCAAGAAGCGAGTCAGAGACGCTACTCCTTCTTCCTCTACTCAAGTGGCTAAGCAGCAGAAGTATTGGCTTCCTCCTACTCCGTTCCGTCAGCCGTATCAACAGAAGAGCAAAGGTGGCAGCGGATCTTCCCACCCACCCAACCCTGGCTTTTAGAACAAGACTTTGTCTCAAGCTCCAGGATCGAGTGCTCTGTATCACCGTCCGCTTTCAGAGGTCACATGCAACAAGTGCCAACAGAAGGGTCACTATGCCAACAAATGCTTCAATCAGAGGCGCCTCTCTCCTCCTCCTCCTGTGAGATCGGCAAGTACAGCTGTGGTCAAGCATAACCCCAAGTACGCCAAGGTCAACATGGTGAATGCAGCTCGGGAAGAGGACTCGTCAGATGTCATCATGGGTAACCTACCTGTTAACGATGTTCTTGCAAAAGTTCTTTTTGACACTGGTGCATCGCATTGTTTCATTTCCAAACCTTTTGCATCAAAGTATGAGTGCGATTATTGGTATCTGCAAAGTTCCTTGCAAATCGTGTCACCGGGCAAGCAAATGATAGCTAATACCCGCGTCCCGGATGTTACTATCACGTTGGGGGACTACAAATTTCTAGCTTCTCCTATTGTTCTGGGCGACTCAGATATTGATCTTATTCTCGGAATGGATTGGCTTTCTAAGCATAAGGCGCATCTTGATTGTGTTGCCAGGCAGATTCAATTGACTCATTCGTCTGAGGATGTAATTGTCTTTGTCGCTCGTGATGATACCATCCGTCTGTTTTCTCTCAATGAGAAGGGTGAACTGGATGCCATCTCGCAAATTCCAGTCATTTGTGAATATCAGGACGTCTTTCCAAAAGAGCTTCCAGGAATGCCTCTGCACTGGCCAGTTGAATTCGTCATCGATCTTGAGCCTGGCACGGAACCGGTTTGCAAACATCCTTACAACCTCGGTCCTGAAGAGTTGAAGGAGCTGAAGAAGCAACTCGATATTCAAGAGCGAATGGGTCTCATCCGACCTAGTTCTTCTCCGTGGAGTTGTGGAGTACTTTTTGTGAAGAAGAAGGATGGAACGGACCGACTTTGTGTTGACTACCGTCCATTGAACAAGAAGACTATCAAGAACAAGTACCCACTTCCCAACATCAATGAGCTGTTTGAACAACTCAAAGGTGCCCAAGTATTCTCCAAGCTTGATCTACGTATGGGTTATCACCAGATTTGAATCCGTGAGCAAGATATTCCCAAGACGGCTTTCAGGACAAGCTATGGTTCATATGAATACACTGTCATGTCTTTTGGCCTCGTCAACGCTCCTTCGACTTTCTGTCGCATGATGAACTTCATCTTCAACGCCTACACAAATGACTTCGTTTTGGTCTATCTCGACGACATTCTGGTCTTTTCAAAGAACAAGAAGATCATGCCAAGCACTTGCGTTTGGTGCTCGATAAGCTCAGGGAACATCAGTTCTACGCAAAGTTCTCAAAGTGTGAGTTTTGGCTCGATGAGGTTCTCTATCTTGGGCATATCATCTCTGCCAAGGGCATTGCGGTGAATCCTGAGAAGGTGTCTGCAATTGTGAATTGGGAACCACCTCAAAACGTGAAGCAACTCCGTAGCTTCCTCGGTCTCGCAAGCTATTGTCGAAGGTTCGTTGAGAACTTTTCAAAGATCGCGAATCCTCTTTCAAACCTTCTCCAGAAGCACGTCAAGTACGTTTGGTCTCCTGAATGTGACATCGCTTTCAACACTCTGAAAGAGAAATTGGTCACTACTTCAGTACTGACTCCTCCTAATGAATCCAAACCGTTCGAGGTCTTCTGCGATGCCTCTCTTCAAGGTCTTGGTGCAGTGTTGATGCAAGAGAAGAAAGTTGTGGCTTATACCTCTCGCCAGTTGAAGCCCAACAAGAAGAACTACCCCACTCATGACCTCGAGTTGGCGGCAGTTGTGCATGCTCTTTTGACTTGGAGACATCTCTTATTGGGAAGAAAAGTGGACATCTTCACTGACCACAAGAGTCTCAAGTACATCTTCACTCAGCCTAATCTCAACCTCAGGCAGAGTCGTTGGGTCGAAATGATTCAAGAGTATAATCCGAGTATCGAGTATACTTCAGGCAAGGCCAATGTGATTGCTGGCGCTTTGAGCAGGAAGGCTTATTGCATCAGTCTGATTATCAAGCCTTACCAACCCGAGCTTTGTGAAGCTTTCTGCAAACTCAATCTGCAAGTTGTTCCTCAAGGTTTCCTCTCCAACCTTCAAGTCTCTCCTACTTTGGAAGATCAAATTTGCGAGGCTCAACTTCTTGATGCTATGGTGAAGAAGGTGAAGATTGGGATTGCCAAGAGCCAATCCAAGTACAAGTGTTACCGCCTTGATGACAAGGATACTCTCTTCTTCGAGGATCGTATTGTTGTGCCCAAAGGTGACCTTCGTAAAGTGATCATGAACAAGGCTAACAATTCACTCCTCTCCATCCACCCTGGGAGTACGAAGATGTATCAGGACCTCAAACAGGCTTATTGGTGGACTTGAATGAAGCGCGAGATTGCTCAGTTCGTGAATGAGTGTGATGTCTGTAGAAGAGTGAAGGCAGAACACCAAAGGCCAGCTGGTCTCCTCCAACCTCTTGCCATTCCAGAATGGAAGTTTGACCACATTGAGATGGACTTCATGACTGGGTTTCCAAAGTCCAAGCGTGGCAATGATGCTATATTCGTTGTCATCGACAAACTCACTAAAGTGGCTCACTTTATGCCTATCAAAGAGTCTATCACTGCAGCTCAATTGGCAGAGCTCTATACCTCTCGGATTGTCTCGCTGCATGGTATTCCATAGGTGATGTCTTCAGACCGTGGCAGCATTTTTACCTCCAAGTTTTGGGAGTCTTTTCAGAAGGCCATGGGCACCAACATCCGCTTCAGCACAGCTTTCCATCCTCAAACTAGCGGTCAAGTCGAGCGTGTCAATCAGATTCTTGAAGATATGCTCAGGGTTTGCGTGATCTCCTTCGGCATGAAGTGGGAAGATTGTCTTCCATATGCTGAATTCTCCTACAACAACAATTTTCAAGCAAGTTCGGGCAAGGCACCATTCGAAATTCTATATGGAAGGAAGTGTCGTACTCCTCTCAACTGGTCGGAAACCGGTGAACGTCAACTTCTGGGAAATGTCTTGATCACAGAGGCAGAGGAGATGTGTAAAGTCATTCGTGATAACCTCAAATCAGCGCAATCGCGCTAGAAAAGCTACTATGATAGTAAGCACCGTGATTTAGCTTTCGAGATCGGAGATCATGTTTACCTCCGCGTCTCTCCAATGAAAGGTACTCGTCGCTTCGGTATCAAAGGGAAGCTTGCCCCTAGATACGTGGGTCCTTTCAAGATCATCAGCGAGAGGGGCGATCTCGCCTATCAACTTGAGCTTCCTTCAAACTTTGCAAATGTGCACGATGTGTTCCATGTCTCTCAGCTCCGCAAGTGCTTCAAGACTCCTGACCGCACCATCAACTTCGAAGACATTGATCTCCAAGAAGATCTCTCTTATCGTGAGCACCCCGTTGCTATTCTTGAAGAGATTGAACGCAAGACTCGCAATAAGTCAATCAAATTCCTCAAAGTCAAGTGGTCACACCATTCCGACCGTGAAGCCACCTGGGAACGCGAGGATCACCTCCATTCTGAGTACCCGGCGTTCTTCTAGTCCTAGATCTCGGGACGAGATCCTTTCGTAGTGGTGGAGAGTTGTAACACCCCAGATGTAATTTACCTAATATGTACTCCAACTCTTGCCGTTTCCGGCGCTAAGTTATTTTATTTCCTTGGGTTCGGGTTTTTTTCTCCGTGTGTTGTTGCTGTTGTCATGCATCTCATATCATGTCATCATGTGCATTGCATTTGCATACGTGTTCGTCTCATGCATCTGAGCATTTTCCCCGTTGTCCGTTTTGCATTCCGGCGCTTCTATCTCCTCCGGTGGTCCTTTCTACCTTCGCTTCGTGTGTGGGGGTTAAACATTTCCGGATTGGACCGAGACTTGCCAAGCGGCCTTGGTTTATTACCGGTAGACCGTCTGTCAAGTTTCGTACCATTTGTACTTCGTTTGAAGCTCCAATGGTTAACCGAGGGACCGAGAAGGCCTCGTGTGTGTTGCAGCCCAACACCCCTCCAATTTGGCCCAAAACCCACCAAAACCCTCTCCATCATCTAGAGCGTTCGATCATGATCGCATGGCCGAAAACCGCACCTCATTTGAACTCTCCTAGCTCCCTCTATGCCTATAAATATCACCCCCTCCGAAATTCTCGGTTCTCCTCTCCCGAAACCCTAGATCCGCTCCTCCACGCGCCGGACATTGTCCGCCGGCGCCGGACACACCGCCGCCAACCACTCCCGCGCCGCCACGTGTCACCGCCAGCCGCCTCCCACCGAAGCCCGTCGGGCCCAAGGCCGGCCCTCTCTGCCGCCAACCGGGCTGCGCCCCGCGCCCGCTCGCGCCGCCGCCTCCTTCGGCGCCGGTCGCCCGATGCCGCCGCGTCCCTCGCCGCTCCGCCGCGGCATGCTCATCGCCGGCCACCGCCTCCTCGTTCCGGCGCCGCCCCGACACCGGCCAGATCTCGCCGCCGCGCGCCCGCACTGCGGAAGCCGCGCCCCGCCGCCGTTCTGCACCTACCTCCACGCCGCACCGACGTCCTCCTCTCCTCCACGCGGCGCGCCTCGCCAAGTCCGGCGACTCTCCGGCGAGAAGCCCCGGTGATCCTCGTTTTGCGCGCATGCCCGATATGGATCCGGTTCGGGTGCTACAGTAAACCCTAACCGGTTGACTTTTTCGTCTAACTCCCAGATATTTTTAGGCATCTTCATCGCTTTGTATCTCCGCAGCCGTAGCTCCGTTTTGGGCGTGTAGCATATCGAAATGTTCGTCTCAGAGAGTACATAATTTCATCTCATTGCATCATTTTCATTTGAGCTCATCTTGATGCCCGAAATGCTGTTGGAAGAGAGCTATTTGAGTTAATTGTCAAATCTGCTGCACCAAATAGCTATTTGTCATTTTTGCCATGATTAATGTATGCATGATATGCCCCTGAGCTCTACATGAGTTTTGTTATATGCTTTGCCCTCTTTACAGAGGTGCTATCCATGTATTTTTGTGATGTGTGTGGTGACTAGCACAAGTTTGCAAAGTGGTGCATTCGTTAATGCTGATTTCAGGGACTTAGAATTTCTCTAAGTCCTTGATCTGTTTTTATCAATATGCCATATGTTCATATTGTTTCCTAGTGATCCGTGCCTCTTTTGAGGATGACCATCAAGGATGATTTGTTAAGCTTGTGGTGCTCTATCCATTCATGTCTTTGTTTGCAATTATGGAGCACCCTAGCTTGATTCAATCGAGCTCTACGTTTGCTATTTCGTGAATCCGGGCAGGTTGTCTACTTGTTAGCGATTTTGCCAAGGATGTTGTTGTCGATCTGTGCATGCTATGTTGTTGTTCTTGCCATGTATAGCTTATATAATGTGTATTCTTGATGGGTGTATGCTTAGTTTGTCATGCCTTGCTCTGTAGTGAGTGCATCGAGCTCGTAAACATGCCTACTCGTTAACAGATTTGCATGCTCCAGTTTTTCTCTCAGTCTGAGATCTGATTATGTTCTTGCCATGTTCATGTGCTTGCAGTTGTGTTTTCTGATCCCTTTTGGCTCAAGGTCACTAAGGGTCTTTTGTTAAGATCTTTGAGTAGCTCCATGCCATGCCTTTCTTTTTCATGTTAATTTCCTGTAGCACATAGTTTTCTTGCTCCAAAGTGTGCTACCTGATCTGAAATTCCAGGCTTGTGTTAATTTCACTAAGTCTGAAACCTATTTACCAATTGCACTTTTGCCATGCTTGTTTGAACCTGTTAGTGGATGAATTGGCCGTAGCTAATTGTTCATCTTTTGTCAAGAATCATGATTGGATCCCTGCCATGTATTTTGTTGTCATGTTTGAGTGCTGTAGCATGTTTAACTTGATGCGTTTAGATGGCTACTTGCTGTTTATCGTAGACCGATGCCATATTTGTTTTGCTTACCATTTCTAAACCGTGCATCCGATTCCGGCGATCTTTATATCGATTTCAACCGAAATCACCTCACCTTTCCAGTGGCACTCTTGGATTTCCATGTTGAGGCCAGGTTCATTCATTCTTTGTCAAATCTTGCATATGCATCACATATCGCATCCCGCATAGCATACCATGTTTGCATCATCTTGTTCGAGCATTTGCACGTGGTTGATTGCGTTCCTTTTGCTTGTCTGTCTTGTTTGGGTAGCGCCGGGAGACGAGTTTGCTAACGAGGAGCCCGTTGAGTTTGCTTTCGAGGATCCAGTCAACTCTGACAACTTTGCAGACAAGATGATCATACCCTCGAAATCACTTCTATCTTTGCTTGCTAGATGCTCGCTCTTTTGCTATGCCTACGCTACGATGCCTACCACTTGCTTATCATGCCTCCCAAATTGCCATGTCAAACCTCTAACCCACCATGTCCTAGCAAACAATTGATTGGCTATGTTACCGCTTTGCTCAGCCCCTCTTATAGCATTGCTAGTTGCAGGTGAAGTTTGGAGATCGTTCCTTGTTGGAACATTATTTTCTTTTTGGGATATCACTATATTAACTTGTTATCTTAATGCATCTATATACTTGGTAAAGGGTGGAAGGATCAGCCTTTTGCCTAGTGTTTTGTTCCACTCTTGCCGCCCTAGTTTCCGTCATATCGATGTTATGTTCCCGGATTTTGCGTTCCTTACGCGGTTGGGTGATAATGGGAACCCCTTGACAAATCGCCTTCAATAAAACTCTTCCAGCAATGCCCAACCTTGGTTTTACCATTTTCCACCTAGCCTCTTTTTCCCTTGGGTTTCCGGAGCCCAAGGGTCATCTTATTTTAACCCCCCCCCCCCCGGGCCAGTGCTCCTCTGAGTGTTGGTCCAAACTAGAGTCCTATGCAGCACCCCCTCGGGGAAACTCGAGGTTTGGTTTTAGTTGTATGGAGCGATCATCTGAGTGTGCCCTGAGAACGAGATATGTGCAGCTCCTATTGGGATTTGTCGGCACATTCGGGCGGTGTTGCTGGATTTGTTTTAACTTGTCGAAGTTGTCTTGTAGAACCGGGATGTCGAGTCTGATCAGAATGTCTCGGGAGAAGGTATATCCTTTTTTGACCGTGAGAGCTTTTCATGGGCTAAGTTGGGACTCCCCTGCAGGGATTTGAACTTTCGAAAGCCGTGCCCGCGGTTATGGGCAGATGGGAATTTGTTAATGTCCGGTTGTAGATAACTTGAACCTTAACTTAATTAAAATGAATCAACTGCGTGTGTAACCGTGATGGTCTCTTCTCGGCGGAGTCCGGGAAGTGAACACGGTGTTGGAGTAATGTTTGCCGTAGGTTGTTCTCTAGTTATTTGTTCGTGCTTTGCCTTCTCTTCTCGCTCTCTTTTGCGAACAGGTTAGCCACCATATATGCTAGTCGCTTGCTGCAGCTCCACATATTACCTTGTCTTACCTATAAGCTTAAATAGTCTTGATCGTGAGGGTGCGAGATTGCTGAGTCCCCGTGGCTCACAAATTACTTCCAAACCAGATGCAGGGCCCGATGACTCCGTTCCAGGTGATGCGCTTGAGCTCAAGTGGGAGTTCGACGAAGACTCACGCCGTTACTATGTGTCTTTCCCTGATGATCAGTAGTGGTGCCCAGTTGAGGTGATCGGGACCTTGTCGCATGTTGGGGTTGATCTTTTATTTTGGTACCATAGTCGGACCATGATTGCATTGGTTGATGTAATGTTATTTATGTACTTTGTGTGAAGTGGCGAGTGTAAGCCAACTATGTACCTTTCCCTTTATTATCTATTTACATGGGTTGTTGTGAAGATTACCTTACTTGCGACATTGCTTTCAATGCGGTTATGCCTCTAAGTCGTGCTTCGACACGTAGGAGATATAGCCGCATCGAGGGCGTTACAAGTCTATCCCTCTACATGATGTCATCTTGCTTAAGGTGTTACTCTGTTTTTAACTTAATACTCTAGATGCATGCTGGATAGCGGTCGATGAGTGGAGTAATAGTAGTAGATGCAGTCAGTAGTCGGTCTACTTGTGTCGGACGTGATGCCTATATACATGATCATACCTAGATATTCTCATAACTATGCTCAATTCTGTCAATTGCTCAACAATAATTTGTTCACCCACCGTAGAATACTTATGCTCTCGAGAGAAGCCACTAGTGAAACCTATGGCCCCCGGGTCTATCTTTATCATATTGATCTCCTACTACTTAGTTATTTCCTTTGCTATTTACTTTGCCTTTATTTTTACCTTGCACCTTTATCATAAAAATACCAAAAATATTATCTTATCATATCTATCAGATCTCACTCTCGTAAGTGGCCTTATAGGGATTGACAACCCCTATTTTTGCGTTGGTTGCGAGGATTTATTTGTTTTGTGCAGGTACGAGGGACTCACGCGTAGCCTCCTACTGGATTGATACCTTGGTTCTCAAAAACTGAGGGAAATACTTACGCTACTTTGCTGCATCATCCCTTCCTCTTCGGGGAAAACCAACGTAGTGCTCAAAAGGTAGCACTCTTGTACTCGTATATTAGCCACCATATTTGCTTAGAGCGTGCTGCAACTCCACTTTATAACCACATCCTACCCATAAGCTTAAATAGTCTTGATCTCGCGGGCTTTGAGATTGCTGAGTCCTCGTGACTCACAGATACTACCAAAACAGTTGCAGGTGCCGATGATACCAGTGCAGATGATGTCACCGAGCTCAAGTGGGAGTTCGACGAAGACCTTGGTCGTTACTATGTTTCCTTTCCGGATGATTAGTAGTGGTTCCCAGTTGGGACGATCGGGATTTAGCATTTGGGGTTGTCTTCTTTTCATTTGGATCCGTCCGTAGTCGGACTATGTGTGTGTACTCTAAATGATGTATGAATTATTTGACCATTCTGTGACGTGGCGATTGTAAGCCAACTATTTGTTTATCCTTGTTCATTACATGGGATTGGGTGAAGATGACTCATCTTGCGACAAAATCATAATGTGGTTATGCCTCTAAGTCGTGCCTCGACACGTGGGAGATATAGCCGCAGCATGGGCCTTTCAACCCTATGGTGCAAATGCCACGCATGCGGTCGAGAAGGTGTACGTGCCCACGTTACGCCTTCCGAGAATAGTGCCGCACTAATAATCGTCAGTAAATTTTGAGCATGCGTCCCGTCAAATTCCACATTGCAAACATATTCTCACCGATCAAAACCTAAACGGTTTCCCACTTAGGAGCATATTAGTACTCGGTTATAAATACTACTACTCCAAGATGACTGCACATTCCTCCTCAACTCCAAGATTGCCACCAGGGAGATGCGAGCATGGAACCGGAAGCACGAGAGATGTCCCGCCACGCCGCGAACACAGCTGGCATGTCCCGCCGCGCAGCCGTAGTAGCATAGAGGTCCCACCGCGCCGCTGAAGCAGCACACAGGTCCCGCCACGGCGTCGATGTGGCAGACTGGTCTAGCCACGCCGCGGAAGCAGAAGAGATGTCCCGCCGCGACGCGAATGCAGCAGAGATGTCCTCCCACGCCGCGGCAGCCTGGGAAATGTCTCGTGGGCAGGCGAGGACTCTTACATGTGCATGCATGCGATCGTCCATAGCAAGATGGATCAGTTCTCCGGCTGGGCGAGGTTATAGGACGACATGAAAGCCTCTTTTGTCGGCGTCATCCGGCAACTAAATGAGAGCAATGCGAAGCTCCGGGCCGAGCGCGACCTGCTAAGGGCGAAGATCGTCGGAAGTGCGGAGCAGCAGGAGGAGACCACTCCCTTGTTGAAGAGGATTGGCATCATCTCGAGAAACTTATGGACGAGAATGCCATGCTACGCATCGAGCGCAGAAGGCTGGTGGAGGAATCTGTGGATGCTCTCAAGCAGCATCTTGAGGACAAGAAAGAGCTCATCGCCACTCGCCGCGGAGATTAGTTCCCATGGCCTGCAGCAAGGCATCAAGAAAGTAGAGATCAGCGAGCCAGATCGTTATCTTCCTTCTTCTTTTTCCCTTGTGTATTTCGGGCGTTGCCGCATGTGGTTTTTTTAATTATGTTCCTTTTTTTGCGGGGATTTTAATTATGTTCCTAAATATGTAAGACAATTATTATCCACTGTCATCGTCATTATATTCATCATGCTTACTATAAGTTGCAGTTGATGCTATATAGGTACGTCGGATCTTACATCAAGAACTGTGCAAAACTTTCTTTTCAAATTTTCATTTCTCTCTCTTAAATCTCAGTCTAGTGAGACATATAGGCACGCCGTAGAACAGGGGCTCGGGTGCCATTAATGGAGACGTTGGGAGGGAGGTACGCGGCGGGTAGAGGTCAAAGGGCTCTCCTCCCGATGAGCATGCGCAAGGGTCTGATCACACGCCTCCCGTACTCAAATATCTACTCCGCATGGCACCTCCTAGCCAATAAAAAAGGGATGCGTGGCGGCACGTAATTCGTAAGTAGAATGCCCACGGTTTCAACAATACTTGTGTTTTCGATTTGTAATGTGACGACACTTGTTCCAAAATGACTTTGTTGATTGTTAATGTGTGCGCCTAGGCAAATCCGACGCATGTTGGTGCCATGTCATGACACCATGCCAAGTTTCATGATTTTTAGGCATGTTTTGGATTTACAGGAATTAAAAAACCAAGTTTCTCAAAACCAATTTCCTAACTCTTTCCAGCCGAGCCACGACGCCCAGATGTTTGAATTTCATTCCCATTTCTTGCATGGGACCTAGCAATTCACCCAAGGACACACATGTGATTTTTCAACCAACTTTGGTACAGTGGAGCATGTGCTTGTTCAGATTTTAATTATTCACATTAAATGTGCAAAAACTCAATTAATGTATAAAAAAGGCCAAACAAACCTGGAATAATTACAAAATTTAGCACGATACTTCTATTTGGTCTCATCTGCCTGTGTAAAAAAATTAAGGTGGGAGAAGGCAGTGTACGTATGTCATTTCGCACACGGAGGTGACACATTCCCTCTCGGAACCACGAGCCTTCTTGATGGAAGCTCCAGTTTGCAAGAAGCTTACACCAAAGCTTGTCCCAATTCGGCCAAAAAAATTACCGCAACATGTTGGTGCCATGTCATGACACCGTGCCAAGTTTCATGATTTTCAGGCATGTTTTGGATTTACAGGAATTAAAACAACAAGTTTCTCAATCTTTCTGGCTGAGCCACGACGCCCAGATGTTTGAATTTCATTCTCATTTCTTGCATGGGACCTAGAAATTCACCCAAGGACACCCATGTGATTTTTCAACCAACTTTGGTGCACTGGAGCATGTGCTTGTACTTCAAATTTGAATTATTCACATTAAATGCGCAAAAACCCAATTAATGTATAAAAAGGCCAAATGAACCCGGAATAATTCCAAATTTTAGCACGATACTCATATTTGGTCTAATCTGCCTGTGTAAAAAATTTAAGGCGGGAGAAGGCAGTGTACGTATGTCGTTTCGCACATGGAGGTGACACGTTCCCTCTCAGAACCACGAGCCTTCTTGAGGGAAGCTCCAGTTTGCAAGAAGCTTACACCAAAGCTTGTCCCAATTCGGCCAAAAAAATTACCGCAATGTCATGAGAACATGGCAAGTTTCATGACTTTCAGGCGTGTTTTGGATTACAGGAATTAAAAAACCAAGTTTCTCAATCTTTTCGGCCAAGCCACAATGCCCAGATGTTTGGATTTCTTTCCCATTTCTTGCATGGGACCTAGAAATTCACCCAAGGACACACATGTGATTTTTCAACCAACTTTGGTGCACCGGAGCATGTGCTTGTAGTTGAAATTTGAATTATGCACACTAAATGCGCAAAAACTCAATTAATGTATAAAAAAGGCCAAACGAACCCGGAATAATTCAAAAATTTAGCACGATACTTCTATTTGGTCTAATCTACCTTTGTAAAAAATTAAGGTGGGAGAAAGCAGTTTTCGTATGTCGTTTCGCACATGGAGGTGACAGGTTCCCTCTCGGAACCACGATCCTTCTTGAGGGAAGCTCCGGTTTGCAAGAAGCTTACACAAAAGATTGTCCCAATTCGGCCAAAAAAATTACCACAACATGTTGGTGCCATGTCATGACACCATGCCAAGTTTCATGATTTTCAGGCGTGTTTTGAATTTACAAGAATTAAAAAACCAAGTTTCTCAATCTTTCCGACCGAGCCACGATGCCAAGATGTTTGAATTTCATTCCCATTTCTTGCACGGGACCTAGAAATGCACCCAAGGACACACATGTGATTTTTCAACCGAGTTTGGTGCACTGGAGCATGTGCTTGTAGTTCAAATTTGAATTATTCACCTTAAATGCGCAGAAACTCAATCACTGTATAAAAAGGCCAAACAAACACGGAATAATTCCAAAATTTAGCACAATACTTCTATTTGGTCTAATCTGCCTGTGTAAAATAATTAAGGCGGGAGAACGCAGTGTACGTATGTCGTTTCACACACGGAGGTGACACGTTCCCTCTCGGAACCATGAGCCTTCTTGAGGGAAGCTCCGGTTGGCAAGAAGCTTACACCAAAGCCTATCCCAATTCGGCCAAAAAAATTACCGTAGCTTGTTGGTGCCATGTCATGATGCCATGCCAAGTTTCATGATTTCCAGGCGTGTTTTGGAGTTACAGGAATTAAAAAACCAAGTTTCTCAATCTTTCTAGTTGAGCCACAATGCCCACATGTTTGAATTTCATTCTCATTTCTTGCATGGGACCTATAAATTCACCCAAAGACACACATGTGATTTTTCAACAAACTTTGGTGCATTCGAGCATGTGCTTGTATTTCAAATTTGAATTATGCACATTAAATACCCAAAAACTCAATTAATGCATAAAAATGCCAAACGAACCCGGAATAATTCCAAATTTAAACACAACACTCATGTACTAGTTGCATGTTCACTGTATGTAAATATTCTAGCAATTCAAACACCATCCTTTCCCTGCGTAACACCATTTTGTCTTTCAAAACATAATGAAAAAATCAGGTATACCACAAACAGTTTACTAGAAAGAATCATGTGGGATGCAATATAAAATATCGTGGCGCACCGTCTTGTGTGGCTTACGCAGGAAGCTTCATCGTCAACAGTCCATCGCCCCTGCTAGAACCACACTTGCGCGCTAGTTTCTCGCGGCACCGAGCGAAAACTTTTTGCCACCGCGGAAATATCTATATCCCCGCCCCCTCCCTCCCACTAAAATCCCCATTTCCATTGTTCCTCCTTGCTTTCCAAGTTCAAACCTTCACTGCTGCTTACTCTAGCCTCCTCGTCGGCGACCCTTCTTCTTGCAACGCAGCCTCCTCGCAGGCTACCCTTCTTCTTGCAGTGCCGCCTCCTCGCCGGTGACCCTTCTTCTTCCTGCACGGCCTCCTCGCCGCCGACCCTTCTTCTTGCTACGCCGCCTCATCGATATGGTTAGGTAATCCACACCCCGCCCACACCATCCTCCTCCTTTCCCATCCCACATGCCCCGACCGACGGTGCGACACCTTCCACCGAAATCACTGCCCCCCTCCTCTAACTAAGCACCGCCCACAACCATTTTGCACGTTGTATAACATGGAGCTCAGTAGCATGCGGCTGCACGCGCGCATGAGGTCGCTATGGCTGCCATGTGTGTCGACCGCCAGATCTTGGAGGAGCATGTCGTCTTCGAGGCCACCGTCGACACCGCCACGTGGTTGTCTACTTTAAAATATAGTTCGCGTTGTTTTCTTGAGGCCACCGCTAGTGCCTTCTAGTGATTTGTCCTCTGTAATGTTAATATGCAATCTGATGTTCAGTTAACAGTTTGGTCCTCTGAAATGTAATGTTCAGTTAACACTTTGGTCCAACAATTGCTACATTTCATAGTACTGTTCTCAAGCATTCTTTGTTTTCTTAACTGTCTTATCTTCTAGTACATGTTTCTATTCTGCAATGTCGTGCTCAGTTAACTATTTTGGTTCATTTGGTCTGCTGCCCATTTAACTGTTTGGTTCAGTTCTGCAATTTGATTTTCATTTGCTGTGGGTACAATTTTGTATTGTTATGCATGTGACACTGATACGTCTCCAATGTATCTATAATTTTTGATTGCTCCATGCTATATTATCTACTGTTTTGGACTATATTGGGCTTTATTTCCACTTTTATATTATTTTTGGGACTAACCTATTAAACGGAGGCCCATCCCAGAATTGCTTTTTTTGCCTATTTCAGTGTTTCGAAGAAACGGAATATCAAACGGAGTCCAAACGGAATAAAATCTTCGGGAACGTGATTTTCTCACCGAACGTGATCCAGGAGACTTGGACCCTGCTCCAAGGAACAAAAGAGGCGGTCACGAGGGTGGGGGTGCCCCCCCCCAGGGCGTGCCCCTTTGCCTCGTGGGCCCCTCATTGCTCCTCCGGCGTACTTCTTCCTCCTTTATATACACACGTACCCCCAAACGATAAGAACAGGAGCCAAAAACCTAGTTCCACCGCCGCAACTTTCTGTATCCACGAGATCCCATCTTGGGGCCTGTTCCGGAGCTCCGCCGAAAGAGGGTCGTCATGACGGAGGGCTTCTACATCATCCTAGCCCCTCCGATGAAGTGTGATTAGTTTACCTCAGACCTTCGGGTCCATAGTTAGTATCTAGATGGTTTCTTCTCTTTCTTTGAATCTCAATACAAAGTTCCCCCCCTCTCTTGTGGAGATCTATTCGATGCAATCTTCTTTTTGTGGTGTGTTTGTTGAGACCGATGAATTGTGGGTTTATGATCAAGTCTATCTATGAATAATATTTGAATCTTCTCTGAATTCTTTTATGTATGATTGGTTATCTTTGCAAGTCTCTTTGAATTATTCGTTTGGTTTGGCCAACTAGATTGGTAGTTCTTGCCACGGGAGAAGTGCTTAGCTTTGGGTTCGATCTTGCGGTGTCCTTACCTAGTGACAGAAGGGGCAGCAAGGCACGTATTGTATAGTTTCCATCGAGGATAACAAGATGGGGTTTATTTCATATTGCACGAATTTATCTCTCTAAGTCATGTCATCTTGCTTAAGGCGTTACTCTGTTTTTAACTTAATACTCTAGATGCATGCTGGATAGCGGTCGATGAGTGGAGTAATAGTGGTAGATGCAGAATCGTTTCGATCTACTTGTCACGGACGTGATTCCTATATACATGATCATGCCTAGATATTCTCATAACTATGCTCAATTTTGTCAATTGCTCAACAGTAATTTGTTCACCCACCATAGAATACTTATGCTCTTGGGAGAAGCCACTAGTGAAACCTATGGCCCCCGGGTCTATTCTCATCATATCAATCTCCATCACTTTAATCTTGTTTTGCTTTTTTACTTTGCTTTTACTTTTTACTTTTCATCTTTATACCCAAAATACCCAAAATATTATATCTATCAGATCTCACTCTCGTAAGTGACCGTGAAGGGATTGACAACCGCTAATCGCGTTGGTTGCGAGTAGCTATCGCTTTGTGCAGGTACGAGGGACTTGAGCGTGGCCTCCTACTGGATTGATACCTTGGTTCTCAAAAACTGAGGGAAATACTTACGCTACTCTGCTGCATCATCCCTTCCTCTTCGGGGAAAAACAATGCAAGCTCAAGACGTAGCAAGAAGGATTTTTGGCGCCGTTGCCAGGGAGTCTATGCAAAAAGTCAACATACCAAGTACCCATCACAATCCCTATCTCTCGCATTACATTATTTTCCATTTGCCTCTTGTTTTCCTCTCCCCCCAATTCACCCTTGCCGTTTTATTCGCCCTCTCTTTCTATCCTCCCTCTCTATTTGCCTCTTTTTGCCCGCTTGCCTTTTTGTTTGCTCGTGTGTTAGATTGCTTGTTTGTCGCGATGGCTCAAGATACTACCAAATTGTGTGACTTCACCAATACCAATAATAATGATTTCCTTAGCACTCCGATTGCTCCTCTTACCGATGCTGAATCTTGTGAAATTAATACTGCTTTGTTGAATCTTGTTATGAAAGATCAATTCGCTGGCCTTCCTAGTGAAGATGCCGCTACTCATCTGAATAGCTTCATTGATTTATGTGATATGCAAAAGAAAAAAGATGTCAATAATGATGTCATTAAATTGAAGCTATTTCCTTTTTCTCTTAGAGATCGTGCTAAAGCTTGGTTTTCATCTTTGCCTAAGAATACTATTGATTCATGGAACAAGTGCAAAGATGCTTTTATCTCTAAGTATTTTCCTCCCGCTAAGATCATCTCTCTTAGAAACGATATTATGAACTTTAAACAACTTGATCATGAACATGTTGCACAAGCTTTGGAGAGAATGAAATTAATGATACGTAATTGCCCTACTCATGGTTTGAATTTGTGGATGATCATACAAAATTTTTATGCTGGATTGAATTTTTCTTCTAGAAATCTTTTAGATTCGGCCGCGGGAGGCACTTTTATGGAAATCACTTTAGGAGATGCTACTAAACTCCTAGATAATATTATGGTTAATTATTCTCAATGGCATACTGAGAGATCTTCTAATAAAAAAGTGCATGTGATAGAAGAAATTAATTTGTTGAGTGGAAAGATGGATGAACTTATGAAATTATTTGCTACTAAGAGTGTTTCTTCTGATCCTAATGATATGCCTTTGTCTACTTTGATTGAGAATAACAATGAATCTATGGATGTGAATTTTGTTGGTAGGAATAATTTTGGTAACAACGCTTATAGAGGGAATTTTAATCCTAGGCCATATCCTAGTAATCCTTCTAATAATTATGGGAATTCCTACAACAACTCTTATCGAAATTATAATAAGATGCCCTCTGAATTTTAGAATAGTGTTAAAGAGTTTATGAATTCACAAAAGAATTTTAATGCTTTGCTTGTGGAGACATTGCTTAAAGTTGATGATTTAGCTAGAAACG
Source organism: Triticum urartu (assembly GCF_003073215.2). Classification (NCBI taxonomy): domain Eukaryota; kingdom Viridiplantae; phylum Streptophyta; class Magnoliopsida; order Poales; family Poaceae; genus Triticum; species Triticum urartu. The sequence continues at coordinate 288,741,263 of NC_053025.1, read as the reverse complement.
TTGATAGAATTTCTCTTGGGGTTGATTCTTTGAAGCTTATATCTATTCCTCCTAAACATGATATCAATGAGTCTCTCAAAGCCATGAGATTTTCCATTGATGAGTGCAAAGAAAGAACCGCTAGGATGTGTGCTTCCAAAGATGCCTTTATTAAAGCGTGTTCTTCCAATTCCTATGAAAATCAAGATGAAGATCTAAAAGTTATTTATGTGTCCCCTATTAAATCTTTATTTTGCAATATGAATCTTGATGAAACTGAGTATGATCTTCCTTTACCTAGAGGGTGTTCTAAAAATTCGGAGTATTTAGATCTTAATGATGAAATTGATGAAAGTGGGATTGAAAGAAATAAAAATCTAGATGTTGCTAAACCCACTATATTGGATTTCAAGGAATTTAATTATGAAAGTTGCTCTTTAATTGATTGTATTTCCTTGTTGCAATCCGTGCTAAATTCTCCACATGCTTATAGTCAAAATAAAGCCTTCACCGAACATATTGTTGATGCCTTGATGCAATCTTATGAGGAAAAACTTGAGTTGAAAGTTTCTATCCCTAGAAAACTCTATGATGAGTGGGAACCAACTATTAAAATTAAAATTAAAGATCATGAGTTTTATGCTTTGTGTGATTTGGCTGCTAGTGTCTCCACTATTCCCAAGACTTTGTGTGATTTGCTAGATTTCCGTATTTTTGATGATTGCTCTCTAAACTTGCATCTTGTGGATTCCACTATTAAGAAACCTATGGGAAGGATTAATGATGTTATTATTGTTGCAAATAGTAATTATGTGCCCATAGATTTCATTGTTCTTGATATAGATTGCAATCCTTCTTGCCCTATTATTCTTGGTAGACCTTTCCTCAGAATGGTTGGTGTGATTATTGATATGAAGGATGGGAATATTAGATTTCAATTTCCATTAAAAAAGGGCATGGAACACTTTCCTAGAAAGAAAATAAAATTACCATATGAAACTATCATGAGAGCCACTTATGGATTGCCTACCAAAGATGGCAATACCTAGATCTATCCTCGCTTTTATGCCTAGCTAGGGGCGTTAAACGATAGCACTTGTTGGGAGGCAACCCAATTTTATTTTTATTACTTGCTTTTTGCTCCTGATTAGTAATAAATAAATTATTTATACTCTGTTTTGATTGTGTTTTTTGTGTTTAATTAGTGTTTTTGCCAAGTAGAACCGTTGGGAAGACTTGGGGAAAGTCTTGTTGAACTTGCTGTAAAAAACAGAAACTTTAGTGCTCACGAGAACTGCTGTCATTTTTATTTGAGTAGTGCTATTTAGTTAATTATTTTTGCAGATGATTAATAGATAAATTCCTCAGGTCCAGCAGTTTATTTTATAATTTTTGGGGTTCCAGATCTTGCGCTAGCTACAGATTACTACATACTGTTCTGTTTTTGACAGATTCTGTTTTTCGTGTGTTGTTTGCTTATTTTGATGAATCTATGGCTAGTAAAATAGTTTATAATCCATAGAGAAGTTGGAATACAGTAGTTTTAACACCAATATAAATAAATAATGAGTTCATTACAGTACCTTGAAGTGGTCTTTTGTTTTCTTTCGCTAACAGAGCTCACGAGTTTTCTATTTTGAGTTTTGTGTTGTGAAGTTTTCAAGTTTTGGGTGAATTCTTTCGATGGATCATGGAACAAGGAGTGGCAAGAGACTAAGCTTGGGGATGCCCATGGCACCCCCATGATAATCCAAGGACACCAAAAATTCAAAGCTTGGGGATGCCTCGGAAGGCATCCCCTCTTTCGTCCACTTCCATCGGTAATTTACTTGGAGCTATATTTTTATTCACCAACATGATATGTGTTTTGCTTGGAGCGTCTTGTATTATTTGTTTATTTGTGTCTTAGTATGCTAAAATCATACTTGCTGTACACACCTTTTGAGAGAGCCATACATGAATTAAAATTTGATAAAATACTCTATGTGCTTCACTTATATCTTTTGAGTAGTTTTGCTCTATGTGCTTCACTTATATCTTTTGAGCGTTATAATTTTGCTCTATGTGCTTCACTTAGATCTTTTAGAGCACGGTGGTGGATTCGTTTTAAAGAAACTATTGATCTCTCATGCTTCACTTAAATTATTTTGAGAGTCTTAAATAGCATGGTAATTTGCCTAATAATAATATGCTTGGTATTCAAGATTTGTGAAACTTTCTTTTGAGTGTGTTGAATACTAAGAAAAGATTGAAGCATGATAATTTTTTTGAGATATGGAGGTGATAATATTAAAGGAATGCTAGTTGAGTAGTTGTGAATTTAAAGAATACTTGTGTTAAAGTTTGTGATTCCTGTAGCATGCACGTATGTTGAACTGTTATGTGACGAAGTCGGAGCATGATTTATTTATTGATTGTCTTCCTTATGAGTGGCGGTCGGGGACGAGCGATGGTATTTTCCTACCAATCTATCCCCCTAGGAGCATGCGCGTAATACTTTGCTTTGATAACTTCTAGATTTTTGCAATAAGTATATGAGTTCTTTATGACTCATGTTGAGTCCATAGATTATACGCACTCTCACCCTACCACCTTTGCTAGCCTCTCTAATACCGCGCACCTTTCGCCGGTATCATACACCTACCATATACCTTCCTCAAAACAGCCACCATACCTACCTATTATGGCATTTCCATAGCCATTCCGAGATATATTTCCATGCAACTTTCCACCATCTAGTTCATCATGACACATTCATCATTGTCATATTGCTTAGCATGATCATGTAGTTGACATAGTATTTGTGGCAAAGCCACCGTTCATAATTTCTTCATACTTGTCACTCTTGATTCATTGCATATCCCGGTACACCGCCGGAGGCATCCATATGGAGTCATACTTTGTTTTAGAATCGATTTGTAATCATTGAGTTGTAAATAAATAAAAGTGTGATGATCATCATTCAATAGAGCATTGTCCCAATAAAAAAGAGAAAGGCCAAAGAAAAAAAAGAAGGCCCAAAAAAAGAAAATAAATAAAAAGGGGCAATGCTACTATCTTTTTTTTCCACACTTGTGCTTCAAAGTAGCACCATGATATAGCGAGTCTCATATATTGTGCTTCAAAGTAGCACCATGTTCTTCATATAGAGAGTCTCATATGTTGTCACTTTCATATACTAGTGGGAATTTTAAATTATAGAATTTGGCTTGTATATTCCAATGATGGGCTTCCTCAAAATTGCCCTAGGTCTTCGTGAGCAAGCAAGTTGGATGCACACCCACTAGTTTATTTTTGAGCTTTCATACATTTATAGCTCTAGTGCATCCGTTGCATGGCAATCCCTACTCATGTCTACTACACAACCTTCTTCTTGTAGATGTTGTTGGGCCTCCAAGTGCAGAGGTTTGTAGGACAGTAGCAAATTTCCCTCAAGTGGATGACCTAAGGTTTATCAATCCGTAGGAGGCGTAGGATGAAGATGGTCTCTCTCAAGCAACCCTGCAACCAAATAACAAAGAGTCTCTCGTGTCCCCAACACACCCAATACAATGGTAAATTGTATAGGTGCAATAGTTCGGCGAAGAGATGGTGATACAAGTCCAATATGGATAGTAGATAATAGTTTTTGTAATCTGAAAATATAAAAACAGCAAGGTAGCAAATGATAAAAGTGAGCGTAAACGGTATTGCAATGATGGTAAACAAGGCCTAGGGTTCATACTTTCACTAGTGTAAGTCCTCTCAACAATACTAACATAATTGGATCACATAACTATCCCTCAACATGCAATAAAGAGTCACTCCAAAGTCACTAATAGCGGAGAACGAATGAAGAGATTATGGTAGGGTACGAAACCACCTCAAAGTTATTCTTTCCAATCAATCCGTTGGGCTATTCCTATAAGTGTCACAAACAGCCCTAGAGTTCGTACTAGAATAACACCTTCAGATACAAATCAACCAAAACCCTAATGTCACCTAGATACTCCAATGTCACCTCAAGTATCCGTGGGCATGATTATACGATATGCATCACACAATCTCAATTCATCTATTCAACCAACACAAAAGACCTCAAAGAGTGCCCCAAAGATCTACCGGAGAATCACGACGAAAATGTGTGCCAACCCCTATGCATAGGTTCATGAACCCGCAAGTTGGTCACCTTAACATACATCAAGTGGCACGCGGTATCCCATTGTCACCACAGATATGCACGGCAAGACATACATCAAGTGTTCTCAAGTCTTTAAAGACTCAATCCGATAATATTACTTCGAAGGGGAAACTTAATTCATTACAAGAGAGAAGAGGGGGGAGGAAATATCATAGGATCCAAATATAATAGCAAAGATCGCGATACATCAAGATCGTATCATATCAAGAACACGAGAGAGAGAGAGAGAGATCAAACACATAGCTACTTGTACATACCCTCAGCCCCGAGGGAGAACTACTCCCTCCTCGTCATGGGAAGTGACGGGATGATGAAGATGGCCACCGGAGAAGGATTGCCCCCTCCGGCAGGGTGCCGGAACGGGCCTAGATTGGTTTTCGGTGGCTACGGAGGCTTCTGGCGGTGGCACTCCCGATCTATTCTACGTTCTAGAAGTTTTAGGTCACGTAAGTATATATGGGTGCAGGAGGTACGTCAGGGGAGCCACGAGGGCCCCACGAGACAGGGGGGCGCGCCCTAGGGGGGGTGCGCCCCCCACCCTCGTGAGCACCTCGTTCCTTCCATGACGTGGGGTCCAAGTCCATGGGGTGTGTTTCCTTCCAAAAATAACTTCTCCAGTTGATTTCATTCCGTTTTGACTCCGTCTGATATTCCTTTTCTTCAAAACACTGAAATAGGCATAAAAAAGCAAATTTGGGCTGGGCCTCCGGTTAATAGGTTAGTCCCAAAAATAATATAAAAGTGGATAATAAAGCCCAATATTGTCCAAAACAGTAGATAATATAGCATGGAGCAATCAAAAATTTTAGATATGTTGGAGACGTATCAAGCATCCCCAAGCTTAATTCATGCTCGTCCTCAAGTAGGTAAATGATAAAAAGATAATTTTTGATGTGGAATGCTAGTTGGCATAATTTCAATGTAATTCTTCTTACTTGTGGCATGAATATTCAGATCCATAAGATTCAAGACAAAAGTTCATATTGACATAAAAATAATAATACTTCAAGCATACTAACTAAGCAATTATGTCTTCTGAAAACAACATGGCCAAAGAAAGCTATCCCTACAAAATCATATAGTCTGGCTATGCTCCATCTTCACCACACAAAATATTTAAATCTTGCACAACCCCGATGACAAGCCAAGCAATTGTTTCATACTTTTGATGTTCTCAAACTTTTTCTATCTTCACGCAATACATGAGCGTGAGCCATGGACATAGCACTATAGGTGGAATAGAATGATGGTTGCGGAGAAGACAAAAAGGGGGAAGATAGTCTCACATCAACTAGGCATATCAATGGGCTATGGAGATGCCCATCAATAGATATCAATGTGAGTGAGTAGGGATTGCCATGCAACGGATGCACTAGAGCTATAAATGTATGAAAGCTCAACAAAATAAACTAGTGGGTGTGCATCCATCTTGCTTGCTCACAAAGACCTAGGGAAATTTGAGGAAGCCCATCATTGGAATATACAAGCCAAGTTCTATAATGTACAATTCCCACTAGTATATGAAAGTGACAACATATGAGACTCTCTATATGAAGAACATGGTGCTACTTTGAAGCACAATATATGAGACTTGCTATATCATGGTGCTACTTTGAAGCACAAGTGGGGAAAAAGGGATAGTAGCATTGCCCCTTTTTTTGGCCTTTTTTGTGACAATGCTCCATTGAATGATGATCATCACACTTCTATTTATTTACAACTCGATACTAGAACAAAGATGACTCTATATGAATGCCTCCGGCGGTGCAACGGGATATGCAATGAATCAAGAGTGACATGTATGAAAGAATTATGAATGGTGGCTTTTCCACAAATACAATGTCAACTACATGATCATGCAAAGAAATATGACAATGATGAAACGTGTCATAATAAATGGAATGGTGGAAAGTTGCATGGCAATATATCTCGGAATGGCAATGGAAATGCCATAATAGGTAGGTATGGTGGCTGTTTTGAGGAAGGTATATGGTGGGTTTAAGGTACCGGAGAAAGTTGTGCGGTACTAGAGAGGCTAGCAATGGTGGAAGGGTGAGAGTGCGTATAATACATGGACTCAACATTAGTCATAAAGAACTCACATACTTATTGAAAAAATCTATTAGTTATCGAAACAAAGTACTACACGCATGCTCCTAGGGGGATAGATTGGTAGGAAAAGACCATCGCTCGTCCCCGACCGCCACTCACAAGGAAGGCAATCAATAAATAAATCATGCTCCGACTTCATCACATAACGGTTCACCATATGTGCATGCTATGGGAATCACAAACTTCAACACAAGTATCTCTCAAATTCACAACTACTCAACTAGCATGACTCTAATATCACCATCTCCATATCTCAAAACAATTATCAAGTATCAAACTTCTCACAGTATTCAACACACTCATAAGAGAATTTTATTATTCATGAATACCTAGCATATTAGGATTTTAAGCAAATTACCATGCTATTTAAGACTCTCAAATAATATAAGTGAAGCATGAGAGTTCATCTATTTCTTCAAAATAAAACTACCACCATGCTCTAAAAGATATAAGTGAAGCACTAGAGCAAATGACAAACTACTCCGAAAGATATAAGTGAAGATGAATGAGTAGTCGAATAATTATGCAACTATGTGAAGACTCTCTAACATTTAATAATTTCAGATATTGGTATTTTATTCAAACAGCAAGCAAATCCTAACAGAATAAATTGACGCTCCAAGAAAAACACATATCATGTGGCGAATAAAAATATAGCTCCAAGTAAAGTTACCGATGAACGAAGACGAAAGAGGGGATGCCTTCCGGGGCATCCCCAAGCTTAGGATCTTGGATATCCTTGAATATTACCTTGGTGTGCCTTGGGCATCCCCAAGCTTAGTCTCTTGCCACTCCTTATTCCATAGTCCATCGAATCCTTACCCAAAACTTGAAAACTTCACAACACAAAACTTAACAGAAAACTCGTAAGCTCCGTTAGTATAAGAAAATAAATCACCACTTCAAGGTACTGTAATGAACTCATTATTTATTTATATTGGTGTTAAACCTACTGTATTCCAAATTCTCTATGGTTTATAAACTATTTTACTAGCCATAGATTCATCAAAATAAGCAAACAACACACGAAAAACAGAATCTGTCAAAAACAGAACAGTCTGTAGTAATATGTAGCTAGAGCAAGATCTGGAACCCCAAAAATTCTAAAATAAATTGATGGACGTGAGGAATTTATCTATTGATCATCTTCAAAAATAATTAACTAAATAGCACTCTTCAAATAAAAATGACAGCAGTTCACGTGAGCGCTAAAGTTTCTGTTTTTTACAGCATGATCAACGGGACTTTCCCCAAGTCTTCCCAAAGGTTCTTCTTGGCACAAACACTAATTAAAACATAAAACCACATCTAAACAGAGGATAGATGAATTATTTATTACTAAACAGGAACAAAAATAAAGTTGGGTTGCCTCCCAACAAGCGCTATCGTTTAATGTCCCTAGCTAGGCATGATGATTTCAATGATGCTCACATAAAGGATAAGAACTGAAACATAAAGAGAGCATCATGAAGAATATTACTAGCATATTTAAGTCTAACATACTTCCAATGCATAGGGATTTTGTGAGCAAACAACTTGTGTGAACAAGAATCAACTTGCATAGGAAAGGAAAGCATGCATAACTTTGAAACTTTAAGCACATAGAGAGGAAACTTGATATTATTGCAATTCCTACAAGCATATATTCCTCCCTCATAATAATTTTCAGTATCATCATGAATGAATTCAACAATATAACCTGCACCTAAAGCATTCTTTTCATGATCTACAAGCATAGAGTTTTTACTACTCTCCACATAAGCAAAATTCTTCTCATTCGGGATAGTGGAAATATCATAAGAGACTTGGATACTATAAATTGTTTCTAGATTAAAAGAGTAATGTTCATAGAAGGGGTAATCATAATCATGACAAGTTTTATAAATATAATCACTACATTTTATAGCATAAGTATCATCACAATAATCATCATAAGTAGGAGGCATGCTATCATCATTATAAACTTGCATATCAAAACTTGGGAGACTAAAAATATCATCTTCATTAAACATAGCATCCCCAAGCTTGGGACAAACATTAATTGCAGCAAATATATTCTCAAAAACATCATCTTCATCAAACATAGCTTCCCCAAGCTTGGGCCTTTTCATATCATAAGCATAATCACTCTCATCATTAATAGTATAGATAGCACCAATAGTATAGCAATTATCATATTCTTCCAAGCAAGTGCCAAAAAGATTTTTAAGATCATAAGAAGTATCATTATCTTCCACAATTATATTTTCATGAGGCACCATAGTAATAGGAGCAGCATTATTTGGGAGAGATATCTTTTTACCTCTCTTCCTTTTTCTTTTCTTCTTCTTCACCACATCATGCGTGGGTTCAATTCTCTTTTTGGAGCTCCTAATTAATGAGATTGGTTGAATAGCAGGCTCCTCCTCATTACCTGATTCATCATAAGAAATAATAGGAGGATATTGGGAAGTCTCTTCCCTTTCGTTAGTATTCTCTTCATCTTCTATTTGTTTTCTTTTCTTTATGTAATTGGCAATATAAGGACTTTCAATGCAATTCACCGCACAATACATATAAATATTCTCTAGATCAAAACGAAGAACTTTATCAAGGGGAAATTTTGGAATATCCTCAGTTATGCGTTTCATTTCTTCATAACCCAAAAGAAGGCTAAGCTCTTTATGATGCTCAAGGGTAATCAAATTATCACAATATTTGGACATGACTTGATCATGAAACAAATAGCATTGGAGCTTTAAATGACCATATTCATTGCAAAGTTCACAAGGAGCACGAAAAATATTGAATCTTTCAGCACATTCATCTAGCTCTTCTTGCAACAATTTGGTTTCTAAGTACTTATGCCTCTTGCAATATCTATCTTCCCTATTTGGTGTGTACTTGCAAACCCAGTCTACTCCACAAAAATTGACATGTTTATAGGAGGCATTTTCATCATAACTAGTGCAATCATCATTAGTATTATGGATATTCAAAGAATTCATACTAACAACATTGCAATCATGCTCATCATTCAAATATTTAGTGCCAAACATTTTATAGATTTCTTCTTCTAGCACTTGAGCACAATTATCCTTTCCATCATACTCACGAAACATATTAAAAAGATGAAGCGTATGAGACAAACTTAATTCCATTTTTTATTTTCTTATATAAACTAAACTAGTGATAAAACAAGAAATTAAAAGACTCGATTGCAAGATCTAAAGATATACCTTCAAGCGCTAACCTCCCCGGCAACGGCGCCAGAAAAGAGCTTGATGTCTACTACACAACCTTCTTCTTGTAGACGTTGTTGGGCCTCCAAGTGCAGAGGTTTGTAGGATAGTAGCAAATTTCCCTCAAGTGTATGACCTAAGGTTTATCAATCCGTAGGAGGCGTAGGATGAAGACGGTCTCTCTCAAGCAACCCTGCAACCAAATAACAAAGAGTCTCTTGTCTCCCCAACACCCAATACAATGGTAAATTGTATAGGTGCACTAGTTCGGCGAAGAGATGGTGATACAAGTGCAATATGGGTAGTAGATAATAGTTTTTGTAATCTGAAAATATAAAAACAGCAAGGTAGCAAATGATAAAAGTGAGCGTAAACGGTATTACAATGATGGTAAACAAGGCCTAGGGTTCATACTTTCACTAGTGTAAGTCCTCTCAACAATACTAACATAATTGGATCACATAACTATCCCTCAACATGCAACAAAGAGTTACTCCAAAGTCACTAATAGCGGAGAACGAACGAAGAGATTATGGTAGGGTACGAAACCACCTCAAAGATATTCTTTCCAATCAATCCGTTGGGCTATTCCTATAAGTGTCACAAACAGCCCTAGAGTTCGTACTAGAATAACACCTTAAGATACAAATCAACCAAAACCCTAATGTCACCTATATACTCGAATGTCACCTCAAGTATCCGTGGGCATGATTATACGATATGCATCACACAATCTCAATTCATCTATTCAACCAACAAAAAGGACCTCAAAGAGTGCCCCAAAGATCTACCGGAGAATCACGACGAAAACGTGTGCCAACCCCTATGCATAGGTTCATGAACCCGCAAGTTGGTCACCTTAACATACATCAAGTGGCACGCGGTATCCCATTGTCACCATAGATATCCACGGCAAGACATACATCAAGTGTTCTCAAGTCTTTAAAGACTCAATCCGATAATATTACTTCAAAGGGGAAACTCGATTCATTAGAAGAGAGAAGAGGGGGGAAGAAATATCATAGGATCCAAATATAATAGCAAAGCTCGCGATACATCAAGATCGTATCATCTCAAGAACACGAGAGAGAGAGATCAAACACATAGCTACGGGTACATACCCTCAGCCCCGAGGGAGAACTACTCCCTCCTCGTCATGGGGAGTGCCGGGATGATGAAGATGGCCACCGGAGAGGGATTGCCCCCTCTGGCAGGGTGCCGGAACGGGTCTAGATTGGTTTTCGGTGGCTACGGAGGCTTCTGGCGGCGGAACTCCCGATCTATTCTGTGTTCTGGAAGTTTTAGGTCACGTAAGTGAAAGTGCTAGTGATCGACTAGAGGGGGGGGTGAATAGGCGATTTTTATGGAAGTCTTCAATACTTGTAATTTTCAAAGACAAACGATAGCAATAAACCTATTACCATGCAGCAGAAGGTAGACTACACTAGGCAAACCATACTCAAGTATTCAATGAAGTGAAAGCACAATGACTAATAGCAGCTAGGCAGTAAGGATCAGATAGGAAGATATTGTGAAGCCAATCAGAACAAGTAATCACTCAGTGAAGTCAAATGGTGATGCAATCATACAATGACTTCACAAGTACCAACAGTAAGTAAAGGGAAGGGAAGGATGAAACCAGTGACTCGTTGAAGACAATGATTTGTTGGACCAGTTCCAGTTGCTGTGACAACTGTACGTCTGGTTAGGGAGGCTGAGATTCAACTCAGAAGACCTTGTCTTCACCTTATTCCCCTTGAGCTAAGGACACCCAGTCCTCGCCCAATCACTCTGGTAAGTCTTCAAGGTAGACTTCCAAACCATCACCGACTTCGTTCACCGGGGATCCACAATGACTCTTGGATGCTCAGAACACGACGCCTAACCGGCTGGAGGATTCACAGTCCTCAAGTGTAATAAGTCTTCAGATCACACAGACAGGAAGACTTAAGTGATGCCTAACACTCTTTGGCTCTGGGTGTTTAGGGCTTTATCCTCGCAAGGAATTCTCTCTCAAAGGCTTCGAGGTGGGTTGCTCTCAAATGACAAAAGCCGTACACTAACTCTGAGCAGCAAACCGTTTATGGTTGTAGGGGGTGGGCTATTTATAGCCACTAGGCAACCCGACCTGATTTGTCCGAAATGACCCTGGGTCACTAAGGAACTGACACGTGTTCCAACGGTCAGATTTCAAACACACACGGCAACTTTACTTGGGCTACAAGCAAAGCTGACTTGTCCAACTCTCGACAAGATTCGCTCTCATATTCTTCACTCGAAGACATAGGATTTTGGTTAAGCATCACTTCAGTCATTCTGAATTGGTTCTCTTGGACCCCACTTAACAGTACGGTGGTTCCTATGACTCAACAAAGAAAAACACAGAACGACGAAACTGCTAAGTCTTCGCGCTCCATAGTCTTCACGCGATGTCTTCTCTGTCATAGTCTTCAATGTGAATGTCTTCACATACCACCTTTGACTTCAATGTCTTCATACATTTTTAGGGGTCATCTCTGGTAGGAAAACCGAATCAATGAGGGACTTCTACCTGTTTATCCTGCAATTCTCACAAACACATTAGTCCCTCAACTAGGTTTGTCGTCAATACTCCAAAACCAACTAGGGGTGGCACTAGATGCACTTACAATCTCCCCCTTTTTGGTGATTGATGACAAACTAGTTGAAGTTTTCAATGGGGAATATAATATGTGAAATGTAAAGGATAGGGAATTGTCTTCATAACTTGCAAGGGCTCCCCCTGAAGATGATCATATAAGTAATTTGGTTTTGGAATGCAAATGCACATGGCAGGTTGTGCTTGTGGAGATCCTCTTCAACTTATGATGACAATTCATCATGCATGAAAAGTATGTGAAGATAATGACATGCATAATGAAAAATGGACGTCCGCAAAATGATCAAAGTGCAGAATTTATCGTCGCACATGCAGAATTTATCATCGCATCACAGAATAGCAAAATAAGTAGCAGACGACCATCGAGTTTAAGTGTTACAACTCAAAGAACCAAATGTATCAAAACGAGAGTTGTAAACACTAGGCAAAACATAAAGCAACCGCCCATATGGACCCACTTGAAGACTATCAAACTCATATGCTTCTCCCCCTTTTTTTGATAGAAAGACTGTAAGGGAATCCCCTACAGTATAATTGGCGCAACAAACCCAAATTGCAAGTACCATGCCTTGAACCTGGGTGGGTGGGAAGGCATCAGCCCCTTTCCACCACTAGGCTATGCCTTAGTCTACTGCTTCTCCCCCTTTTGTCAGTAAGGACCAAAAAGGTTTGAAGACATAGAGCATCTACTCGTTCCCATGAGGAGTAGGTGAAGCAGCAAGGTCGTCGGTGTTGTTCGGCGGTGCAGACGAACTTGGGGCAGTGTCGATGCATGCAGAAGTAGGGAGCGGTGAAGTAGCATCATCTTCGTCATCGATCACTCTGGCATTCACAGTTGTTGCGGAGGAAGAGAACTCAGAGTCTTCAAGAGACGGAGTTCTTTGCAGCACTGTCCTTCTTGGAGGTGTGGAGTCAAACTTGAAACGTTCAGAGAAGCCATCCTCTTGAATATCATCTTCAGAACACATAAGCGTCAGCCCTTTCCATGTACGCTGACATGTTTCATGGGCAACAAAGGCATTCTTGGTGGCAAGATTGCGAATGCGGTTGACATCCACCAAGAGGCTTTGCATTTGGCGCTTCAGCCAGTCATGATGCCTATCATGTTTCTGATGAAGGGCAACCAGAAGCTCTCGGTCATTAAGAACACGAGATCGCTTCTTGGGCCGTTGGGCAATAGTGCTTTCAGTGGCTTCAGTGAGGGCACGATGAGGTGCACGTGTAGTACCAGCTAGAGGATAAACACGAGTGACTGCTTCAACTCCTTCAATGTTTTGAGAGAAACTTTGATGCTCAGCATTCTGAAGACTAAGAGGCTCCTTGGCAGGGCCTCGTCTTCTTCAGTTCTGAAGCGGTTGACCTGACCTTTGGCTTCAAGCTAGTCATACTGGCTGGGAAGACAATGGGATGTGCTTCCTGCCTTGGTGCGTCGGGTTCAACTATAGCTAGCTTCTTCTTCTTCTTTGCAGCCATCCTGGGATCGATGCCAGGACGACCAAGGGCCTTGCGCTTCTTAGCCTCTTTGTAGGCTTGCACACTCTTGTCAGCCAGGCTCTTCATGCGCTCACGAGAACCTTGAGCTTCTTCACGCTTCTTGAGAAAGGCTTCTTTGAGCTCGTGCAGCATGATCTTGAAATTTTTGACCTCTTGCACGCTGAGCTTGGCCATGTGCTTCTTGAACTGAGCTTTCTCAAAGTCGATCTTTTGCTTCAGTTCGACGATGCGCTGAGCTAGAGCTAGCTCTGAAGCAATGGCTCCATGGAAGGCGACACTGAGGTTAATTGGAAGTTGCAGATCTTCAAAGATGAGGTTGGGCGTGTCAAACCACTCATCAATGAAGTTGTGGATGATTGCCACGTCAAACAGAAGCAGATCATTGAAGATTTCTGCTTCTTCTTTTCTCTTGATCAGTTGCTCAAGAGTGTCATCTGCAAGATCTTCATCGCTGGACAGATCAATAGCGTCGTTGCGCAGAATAGCAGCAGCAGTCAGTTCTTGGATGGTGTGTTGCAAAGGCATCTTGACTTTCGAGGGCTGGGAGATGCGTGACAAATCTTCAGACTGCACACTGTCTTCAGGTGGTGCAGTAGCCAGTGGCTTCGCTCGTGAGATTTTAGGTGCTGAGGCAGGCTTTGAAGCTTTAGGCTGCTTCAGTTTCTTTGGCTTCGGCGGTGCAGGCGCTTCATCAGATTCAGCGTCATCTGCAGGCTCATCCACGGCTGTCCCTTGAACCATGATATGAGTGATGAGACCTTCCAGGTTGTAGAAGGGCCCAACAAGATTGGGTTCAGCTTCGCGGGTACCATCAGCACGGGGAGCAGAGGGACCAGGGTTGAAGTCTAGTCCCAATGACTCCTTGTTCTGCTTCACCGAATTCTGGGCAAACTGGAAGTTGCTCTTGAACAGATTGTCGTCACGACACCATAGCAATGACGACAGGTCAGCATTCGCAGGCTGTGGTCCACGGACCATGCAGGGATAGAAGCCTTGTTCAATGGCTTCATCTCTGGAACTGGGTTGAAGATTTCTGTATAGGATGTCTCCCCATGGTCGCTTGATGGCATTCTTCTCAGCATATTCCTTGGTCAAAAACCTGTACTTGAACCACTATTCTGCCCAATATCGTCGAATCCATTGGATTCATGTCTTGCGCTGATTGTAATCCTCTTATGGATCTGTCTTGCACAGCTCTAAGAGGTCATCGGGCAGATCTCTTGATGTTTCACCTCGACGCTTTCTGCCACCCTTTCTTACTGATTTCTCTGCAGCCATGAACTTTAAACTGAATGGCTCAACACGTTCAAAGGCTTCAAAGGCTTTTGCTTGCTGGACAAACAGGAACTGGCTTCGGGAGAATTTATATGATGCTGTAAGAATTCTGCAAATGAATGCAGACTATGAGAACCAAGGGATTCTCCCACGAACATGTACCTGTGACAGCATTAAGGTGCGAGGGAAGGGGAAGAGGTCATATGCATTCTCAGAAGATTTTGAAGATAAATCAGTTTAGAAGACATTGGCCTCATCGTGCGAAGACATTCACTCATAGATAAGGAGTTGGTTCCAGATTTGTACGAATCCACGGATCAGTACAAGTGAGGAATCTAACTACTTTGTGAAGCATAAGTGAACATACTAGGCATATTATGAGATGCAGTATGATATAGATCCAACTTGTGTGAACAGAAACTGCTTGTGGTAGAAAGTGACGAATCTATAGGATCAAAGGGGCCGTAAAAAGGAAGTTTTATTTACCACACGAAGAACTGCTAGACGGAGTGGAAGAGGAGGCCGAGCAGTTCTATCGTCCGTGCCCTAACTTGGCGACGGAGGACACCTACGGCAACGGCGGAGAAGAGGATGTCCACGGCCGGCGTGAAGACGGCGTCGGAGAGGTCGCGGCAGCTAAGCGCTTTGTCGCCGGCGTCGTCGAGGGCTAGCGGTGGCGCTAGGGTTTGTGCGAGAGTGGAAGAAAGGATAATGACTGTGGTGAGGCGTTTATTTATAGGGACAGGGACGGCACAGTGTTATTACACAAGTGCCCCTGGCGATTCACATCTGAAGGACACATGGCCATCATGCAACATATCGGAGGTTGTTCCACGTTCCCACGCACGCCTGGAATGTTGGGTGGTCGTTCCCACTTCTCCGGGTTTCAGGTGAAGGAATTAGCATTGAAAGCGGACTTAATGTTTGTCTCTGTATCTTCTGCTGACAAGGACGCAGAGAAGATATTCGACAGTTTCAAGAGAATGCATATGATTTGGAGAGATAGAGTTTGAGATAGAAAGCATTTAAAGGTTAGGGTCCGATCACATTCACTTAGTTCCGAAGATTCAACAAGAAGACATAGCTTTAAGTGAATGCTGTAGAGGACAGAACACTAGTATATATATATATAATCAACATAGTGAAGATATTCATGAAGACAAGTTGAGATTGAAGCCAAACCAAATGTGAAGACATAGCAAATGTAACGCATGGGTGAAACACTTCAAACATAAGAATTTGGTGGTGGCATTACCCACTGTATAGGAAGTATTAGACCCAGACACGGCGCACAATTATCGTGGCGCTCCGAAGTCAAATTCCACATTAATGTATTCACACTTAGAATGTATGTCTTCATTGATTGAAGATATACTTTACTTCATGTGTTGCACATCTAAGTCATCAATATGCATAAGTGTTAGGATGTGTGCCTGATCACAGGACATTTGAGGATTCCAAGATATTTAGCTCACACTGTAACTTGCAAAATCTCTTCTCATCCAAGGGCTTGGTGAAGATATCTGCCAATTGCTCTTCAGTGTTGACGTGTATGATATCAATATCTTCCTTCACAACATGATCTCTGAGAAAGTGATGACTAATTTCAATGTGCTTTGTCTTCGAGTGCTGAACTGGGTTGTTGGCAATCTTGATGGTGCTTTCGTTGTCGCAGTAGAGTGGCACTTGCTTCAAATGAATGCCATAGTCTTTGAGTGTTTGCTTCATCCACAGAAGCTGAGCGCAGCAAGATCCAGCAGCAATGTATTCAGATTCAGTAGTGGAGAGAGATACACAGTTCTGCTTCTTTGAAGACCAACATACAAGTGATCGTCCTAGAAAATGACATGTGCCTGATGTAGACTTGCGATCCACCTTGTCACCAGCATAATCAGCATCCGAGAATCCAACCAGATCAAACTCTGAGCCCTTGGGATACCATAATCCTAATGTTGGGGTGTGAGCTAGATATCGAAGAATTCACTTCACAGCTAAGTGATACGATTCCTTTGGTGCCGCTTGGAATCGAGCACACATGCAAACACTAAGCATAATATCTGGCCCAGATGCACATAGATAAAGTAAAGACCCAATCATGGAGTGGTATACCTTTTGATCGAACTCTTTACCATTGTCGTCGGGACCCAGATGATGTTTGGCTGGCATTGGAGTCATGAAGCCTTTGCAGTCTTGCATCCCAAATTTCTTCAGGCAATCTTTGAGATACTTCTCTTGAGATATGAAGATGCCATTTCGTTGCTGACGTATTTGGTGACCAAGGAAGAAGTTCAGTTCACCCATCATGGACATCTGATATTTCTCTTGCATCATATATCCAAACTCGTCAGTGTATTTCTGATTGGTGCAGCCGAAGATAATGTCATCCACATATATTTGGCACACAAACCGTTCACCATCATATGTCTTCGTGAAGAGAGTGGGGTCGAGGGAACCAGGTTTGAAGCCTTTGCTCTTCAGGAAGTATTTGAGTGTGTCATACCAAGTCCGAGGGGCATGTTTGAGGCCATACAGTGCCTTGTTGAGCTTGTACACCATGTTAGGATGTTTTGGATCTTCAAAGCTAGGCGGTTGTGCAACATACACTTCTTCTTCACTCTTGCCATTTAGAAAGGCGCTCTTCACATCCATTTGATACAGAAGAATATTATGATGATTTGCATAGGCCAGCAGTATGCATATGGCTTCAAGTCTAGCCACAGGAGCAAATGTTTCATCGAAGTCAATCCCTTCAACTTGAGTGTACCCTTGAGCAACGAGACGAGCTTTGTTTCTGACAAATTGACCATGCTCATCTTGATTGTTGCAATATATCCATTTGGTGCCTATTATATTGTGCTTGCGAGGATCAGGACGCTTAACCAGTTCCCATACATTATTCAGCTCAAACTGTTGAAGCTCTTCTTGCATAGCTTGAATCCATTCAGGTTCCAAGAAGGCTTCTTCAACTTTCTTGGGTTCAGATATTGAGACAAATGCGAAGTGCCCACAGAAATTTGCTAGCTGTGTTGCCCTTGAACGAGTGAGTGGACCTGGTGCATTGATGCTATCAATTATTCTCTCAATCTGTACTTCATTTGCAACACGAGGATGTACAGGACGAAGATTTTGCTCTTGCTGATCATTGTCATCGTTAGAGGGATTGTCTTTAGGCTGAGCATTGTCTTCAGGTTGATCAGGTGGGGTGATGATAAGTTCCTCTTCAGGCTGAGCTTCAGACGGTATGATTTCTCCAGTTCCCATAAGTTTGATTGATTGACTGGATGGAACTTCATCTAGCACATTTGGCAGGTGCTCTCTTTGTGAGCCATTCGTCTCATCAAACCGCACATCCACTGTTCCAACCACTTTGTAGTGAAAAAGGTTGAAGACTCTGTAGGAGTGTGAATCCTTTCCATATCCAAGCATAAAGCCCTCATGTGCTTTCGGTGCAAATTTTGAAGTGTGATGTGGATCCTTGATCCAGCACCTAGCGCCAAATACTCTGAAGTAACTGACATTTGGCTTCTTGCCAGTAAGGAGCTCATAGGATGTCTTGTTCAGAAGCTTGTGAAGATAAACATGGTTGATGATATGGCATGCAGTGTCAATGGCTTCAGGCCAGAATTTTCTTGGAGTCTTGTATTCATCAAGCATCGTCCGAGCCATCTCAATAAGTGTTCTGTTCTTGCGTTCGACAACGCCATTCTGCTGTGGCGTGTACGGAGCTGAGAATTCATGTGTGATGCCCAAAGTATCAAGATATGTATCTAGGCTAGTGTTCTTGAATTTAGTGCCATTGTCACTTCTGATGTGCTTTATCTTGGCGCCATAGTTGTTCATTGCTCGATTGGCGAAGCGTCTGAAGACATCCTGCACTTCAGTCTTGTAGAGGATTATATGCACCCAAGTATATCTTGAATAATCATCAACAATGACAAATCCATAGAGACAAGCAGTAGTAGTAAGAGTTGAGTAATGAGCGGGACCGAAAAGTTCCATGTGGAGCAGTTCGAAGGGTTGAGTCATTGTCATGATTGTCTTCGAGGGATGCTTGGCCCTCGTCATCTTTCCTGCTTCACAGGCACCGCATAAGTGATCCTTCTTGAACTTGATGCCCTCGATTCCTATGACATGCTTCTTCCTTGCAAGGGTGTGGAGGTTCCTCATGCCAGCATGCCCTAGCCTTCGATGCCAGAGCCAGCATTCAGAAGCTTTTGCTAGAATACATACTGCAAGTTGTGGTGTTGCTGAGAAATCTACCACGTACAAATCATCTTTCCGATACCCTTCAAACACTAGAGACTTGTCAGATTCCATTAGTACAAGGCAACGATATTTTCCAAACATCACAATCATGTTTAAATCGCAAAGCAGTGAGACAGACATTAAGTTGAAACCAAGGGATTCAACAAGCATGACTTTATCCATGTGTTGATCCTTTGAGATTGCAACTCTACCTAGACCCAATACCTTGCCTTTACCAGTGTCAGCAAATGTGATGTGACTTTTGTCAGATGGACGTAAAGTTGAGTCCATGAGAAGGCTTCGCTTGCCAGTCATGTGATTTGTACACCCACTATCAATAATCCATTCTGAAGCAGCTGGTGTCGTACCCTACAGTGCAGTTAGGGGGATAGGCTTCACAAAGAGAATTGTGAAGCAAAAACATTTGACGAACCAGTGGATTATTAAAGCTTAGATCGAGATTAGGACTGATAGGGCAAGTAGCAAGCGTTTCAGGAACAAAGTACATAATAAGACCATTTGGGCATTTGATCTTGCGCCCTACAAGATGTCTAAGGTCCCCAGCATTAGTATCAGAAGATTTTGGTTTTTGGCTGGAGACCTTTCCCTGCAAAAGAGAGTTAAGCTTTCTTAGCCACCCACATCTTCAAGGGTGGCTTCGAAGCAATGAGTCTAAGTGCAGCATCTGAGAACTTTGGCTTTGGAGCCCTAGCAAAAAGTCTTGCAGGTGGACAATAGTACTCATAAGAATAAGAAGAATAGTTCTTGGTCTTATGGACATGGCAGTTTGTTGAACCGCGCTCATATTCATAGGCCTGAGTATGGCTTCCCTGCAAAACATTTGCGTTAGTGCGACTCAGGTGAGTCCTCTGTCTGTATGAAGCCTTTGAACCGTATGAAGCCTGTGGTCTAGGATTTGTCTTCTTCACCTGTGGTGTCATGATGACATTCACACGAAGATTCTCCAAACACCTTTTCGACACCCAGATCTTCTTCATAGGCGGTCCATTCCTGCAGTTAGTACCAATATACCTGGCAAACACTTCACCATTCTGATTCTTAAACAGTTTATAGTTTGCATCACAGGATTCATCAATAACAATGGGATTAGCACAAGTGAAGCCAGATAGGGTGGATGGATCCGCTGCAACAACCCATGTGGTTTTGGGGTACTGCTCAGGTTTCCAGTAAGTGCCATCAGCATTCATTTTCCTTTCGAACCCAACACCCTCTTTCCTAGGGTTTCGGTTCAGGATCTTCCTTTTGAGGACATCACATAGTGTCTGATGCCCTTTGAGACTTTTGTTAATCCCTATTTCAAGCAGTGTCTTCAACCTAGCATTCTCATCAGCAATAGCAGTGGTATCCTTAGCAGAGGGGTTAGTTACCACATCAACAGTTGAAGATATTGCAATAGTAGCAACAGTAGAACATTCAACAACAGAAGTAGCGTTATCACGCTCAATGCATTTAAGACATGGTGGTTCAAATCCTTCCTGAGCTGAACTGATCTGTTTGGCGCGAAGTGACTCGTTTTCCATTTGAAGATCTTCATGAGCCGTCCTCAATTTCTCAAGATCTTGCTTCCTTTCAAGATAATCATAGGAAAGCCTTTCATGAGTTGTTGAGAGTGTTTCATGACGACTTTGAAGTTCCTCATACTTAACGTGAAGATTTTTTATGTATTCAATTAAGGACTGTGATCGAGTCATTTCAGCGTCTAACAGATCATCGCTTTTGTCTAACAGTTTTTGAATGTGTTCCATAGCTTTCTGTTGTTCAGTTGCAATTTTAGCAAGTGTTTTGTAGCTGGGTTTGGAACCACAATCAGAGTCATCGTCACTAGATGTTTGATAGTGAGTAGTGCGTGTGTTTACCTTGGCACCGCGTGCCATGATGCAGTAGGAAGGAGCGGAGTAGTCCTTGTCATTTGCATCGGTGTCAGTGATGAAGTCATTGTCTTCAGTGTTGAAGATGGACTTGGCAACGTATGCTGCAGCCAGACTCACAACACCAGAATCGGACTCCTCCTCAGACTCCACCTCCGCCTCCTCAGAAGCGGACTCCTCCTCAGAATCCATTTCCTTGCCAACAAACGCACGAGCCTTGCCAGATGAGCTCTTCTTCTGTGATGAAGACTTGGAGGAAGACTTGGAAGAAGACTTTGAGTATTTCTTCTTCTTCTTGTCGTCAGAGTCATACTCCTTGCTCTTCTTCTTGTTGTTGTTCTCATTGTCCCACTGTGGACACTCAGAGATGTAGTGGCCAGGTTTCTTGCACTTGTGACATGTTCTCTTCTTGTAGTCATGAGCAGAAGCTTCATCATTCCTTGAGCTTGATCGTGAAGACTTTCTGAAGCCTTTCTTCTAGGTGAATTTTTGGAACTTCTTCACAAGCATAGCAAGCTCCTTTCTAATGTCTTTAGGATCATCCGAGCTACTGTCAGATTCTTCTTCAGATGAGGAGATAGCCTTTGCCTTCAAGGCATGAGTTCGCCCATAGTTGGGACTGTAGATGTCTCTTTTCTCAGAAAGCTGAAACTCGTGTGTGTTGAGCCTCTCAAGTATGTCAGACGGATCGAGTGTCTTGAAATCAGGACGTTCTTGAATCATCAGGGCTAGGGTGTCAAACGAACTGTCAAGTGATCTCAGGAGTGTCCTGACGACTTCATGCTTGGTGATCTCAGTAGCGCCTAGGGCTTGAAGCTCATTTGTGATGTCAGTGAGTCGATCAAACGTGATCTGGACATTCTCATTGTCATTTCTCTTGAAGCGGTTGAAGAGGTTGCGAAGGACACTGATTCTCTGATCTCTCTGGTTTGAGACGCCTTCGTTGACCTTGGAGAGCCAGTCCCAGACTAGCTTAGATGTTTCCAAAGCACTCATGCGGCCATACTGTCCTTTGGTCAAATGACCACAGATGATATTCTTGGCAGTAGAGTCCAGTTGAACGAACTTCTTGACATCAGCAGCAGTGACACCTTCTCCAGCCTTGGGAATGCCATTCTTGACGACATACCATAGGTCGACATCAATGGCTTCAAGATGCATGCGCATCTTATTCTTCCAGTAGGGATATTCAGTTCCATCGAAGACGGGGCACGCAGCGGAGACTTTAATTATCCCTGCAATCGACATAGCTAAAACTCCAGGTGGTTAAACCGAATCACACAGAACAAGGGAGTACCTTGCTCTGATACCAATTGAAAGTGCTAGTGATCGACTAGAGGGGGGTGAATAGGCGATTTTTATGGAAGTCTTCAATACTTGTAAGTTTCGAAGACAAACGATAGAAATAAACCTATTACCATGCAGCGGAAGGTAGACTACACTAGGCAAACCATACTCAAGTATTCAATGAAGTGAAATAACAATGACTAATAGCAGCTAGGTAGTAAGGATCAGATAGGAAGATATTGTGAAGCCAATCAGAACAAGTAATCACTCAGTGAAGTCAAATGGTGATGCAATCGTACAATGACTTCACAAGGACCAATAGTAAGTAAAGGGAAGGGAAGGATGAAACCAGTGACTCGTTGAAGACAATGATTTGTTGGACCAGTTCCAGTTGCTGTGACAACTGTACGTCTGGATAGGGAGGCTGAGATTCAACTCAGAAGACCTTGTCTTCACCTTATTCCCCTTGAGCTAAGGACACCCAGTCCTCGCCCAATCACTCTGGTAAGTCTTCAAGGTAGACTTCCAAACCTTCACAGACTTCGTTGACCGGTGATCCACAATGACTCTTGGATGCTCAGAACGCGACGCCTAACCGGCCGGAGGATTCACAGTCCTCAAGTGTAATAAGTCTTCAGATCACACAGACAGGAAGACTTAAGTGATGCCTAACACTCTTTGGCTCTGGGTGTTTAGGGCTTTATCCTCGCAAGGAATTCTCTCTCAAAGGCTTCGAGGTGGGTTGCTCTCAAATGACAAAAGCCGTACACTAACTCTGAGCAGCAAACCGTTTATGGTTGTAGGGGGTGGGCTATTTATAGCCACTAGGCAACCCGACCTGATTTGTCCGAAATGACCCTGGGTCACTAAGGAACTGACACGTGTTCCAACGGTCAGATTTCAAACACACACGGCAACTTTACTTGGGCTACAAGCAAAGCTGACTTGTCCAACTCTCGACAAGATTCGCTCTCATATTCTTCACTCGAAGACATAGGATTTTGGTTAAGCATCACTTCAGTCATTCTGACTGGTTCACTTGGACCCCACTTAATAGTACGGTGGTTCCTATGACTCAACAAAGAAAAACACAGAATGACGAAACTGCTAAGTCTTCGCGCTCCATAGTCTTCACGCAATGTCTTCTCTTTTCATAGTCTTCAATGTGAATGTCTTCACATACCACCTTTGACTTCAATGTCTTCATACATTTTTAGGGGTCATCTCTGGTAGGAAAACCGAATCAATGAGGGACTTCTACCTGTGTTATCCTGCAATTCTCACAAACACATTAGTCCCTCAACTAGGTTTGTCGTCAATACTCCAAAACCAACTAGGGGTGGCACTAGATGCACTTACAGTAAGTATATATGGGTGCAGGAGGTACGTTAGGGGAGCCACGAGGGCCCCACGAGACAGGGGGCGCGCCCTAGGGGGGCGCCCCCCACCCTCCTGAGCACCTCGTTCCTTCCTTGACTTGGGGTCCAAGTCCATCGGGTGTGTTTCCTTCCAAAAATAACTTCTCCAGTTGATTTCGTTCCGTTTCGACTCCGTATGATATTCCTTTTCTTCAAAACACTGAAATAGGCATAAAACAACAAATCTGGGTTGGGCCTCCGATTAATAGGTTAGTCCCAAAAATAATATAAAAGTTGATAATAAAGCCCAATATTGCCAAAAACAGTAGATAATATAGCATGGAGCAATCAAAAATTATAGATACGTTGGAGACGTATCACCTACTCACTCACATTGATATCTATTGATGGGCATCTCCATAGCCCGTTGATATGCCTAGTTGATGTGAGACTATCTTCCCCTCCTTTTTGTCTTCTCCACAACCACCATTCTATTCCACCTATAGTGCTATATCCATGGCTCACGCTCATGTATTGTGTGAAGATTGAAAAAGTTAGATTATGAAACAATTGCTTGGCTTGTCATCGGGGTTGTGCATGATTTAAATACTTTGTGTGGTGAAGATGGAGCATAGCCAGACTATATGATTTTGTAGGGATAATTGCTTTGTTAGTATGCTTTGTTAGTATGAGCTTGCCATGTTATTTTGAGAAGACATAATTGCTCTGTTAGTATGCTTGAAGTATTATTATTTTTATGTCAATATAAACTTTTGTCTTGAATCTTTCTAATCTGAATATCCATACCACAATTAAGAAGATTTGCATTGAAATTATGCCATGTAGCACTCCGCATCAAAAATTCTCTTTTTATCATTTACCTACTTGAGGACGAGCAAGAATTAAGCCTGGGGATGCCTGATACGTCTCCAACGTATCTATATTTTTTGATTGTTCCATGCTATAGTATCTACTGTTTTGGACTATATTGGGCTTTATTTTCCACTTTTATATTATTTTTTGGACTAACCTATTAACTGGAGGCCCAGCCTAGAATTGCTGTTTTTGCCTATTTCAGTGTTTCAAAGAAACGGAATATCAAACGGAGTCCAAAAGGAATAAAATCTTCGGGAACGTGATTTTCTCACCGAACGTGATCCAGGAGACTTGGACCCTACTCCAAGGAACAAAAGAGGCGGTCACGAGGGTGGGGGGCGCGCCCCCTGCCTCGTGGGCCCCTCGTTGCTCCTCCGGCGTACTTCTTCCTCCTATATATACACACGTACCCCCAAACGATCAGAATAGGAGCCAAAAACCTAATTCCACCACCGCAACTTTCTTTATCCACAAGATCCCATCTTGGGGCCTGTTCCGGAGCTCCGCCGGAAGAGGGCCGTCATCACGGAGGGCTTCTACATCATCCTAGCCCCTCCGATGAAGTGTGAGTAGTTTACCTCAGACCTTTGGGACCATAGTTAGTAGCTAGATGGCTTCTTCTCTCTCTTTGAATCTCAATACAAAGTTCTCCCCCTCTCTTGTGGAGATCTATCTGATGTAATCTTCTTTTTGCAGTGTGTTTGTTGAGACCGATGAATTGTGGGTTTATGATCAAGTCTATCTATGAATAATATTTGAACCTTCTCTGAATTCTTTTATGTATGATTGGTTATCTTTGCAAGTCTCTTCGAATTATCCGTTTGGTTTGGCCAACTAGATTGGTAGTTCTTGCCATGGGAGAAGTGCTTAGCTTTGGGTTCGATCTTGCGGTGTCCTTACCTAGTGACAGAAGGGGCAGCAAGGCACGTATTGTATCGTTGTTGTCGAGGATAACAAGATGGGTTTTATTTCATATTGCATGAATTTATCTCTCTACATCATGTCATCTTGCTTAAGGTGTTACTCTGTTTTTAACTTAATACTCTAGATGCATGCTGGATAGCGGTCGATGAGTGGAGTAATAGTAGTAGATGCAGAATCGTTTTGATCTACTTATCACGGACGTGATGCCTATATACATGATCATGCCTAGATATTCTCATAACTATGCTCAATTCTGTCAATTGCTCAACAGTAATTTGTTCACCTACCGTAGAATACTTATGCTCTTGAGAGAAGCCACTAGTAAAACCTATGGCCCCGGGTCTATTCTCATCATATCGATCTCCATCACTTTAATCTTGCTTTGCTTTTTTACTTTTCTTTTACTTTTTACTTTGCATCTTTATACCAAAAATACCAAAAATATTATATCTATCAGATCTCATTCTCGTAAGTGACCGTGAAGGGATTGACAACCCCTAATCGCGTTGGTTGCGAGTAGCTATCGCTTTGTGCGGGTACGAGGGACTTGAGCGTGGCCTCCTACTGGATCGATACCTTGGTTCTCAAAAACTGAGGGAAATACTTACGCTACTCTGCTGCATCATCCCTTCCTCTTCGGGGAAAACCAACGCAAGTTCAAGACGTAGCAGACACCAATCAAACTTGGTTGTACTCAATACATATTCTACTGATAGTATGGCAACTCTCAGTTAACCTGATCAAGATCTTCCTTATGTGTGTTGCAGGGAAACAATGGGAGACACTGCGGTTTACCATCAAGGTTTGTTCAAGCAGGGTCCTTTGTCTAATAGCGCATTATTGTGCAGTTGTAGGAATCATTCTAATATTTAGGTTTCTCACAATTTGGTCTTGCACATGTAGGTCCTGCTGTCAGAGGGTTAGACCCACAGTCCGACCCATTTTGCATAGGGGGAAATGAGATGTCCATGAATATGAGTCAAGTCAAGAAACTCAGAAAGATTGTTAGGATGAAGAAACTTGCGACGAATAATAGCAAGATCTTTGTTTGCACAATGAAGAAGACATTGGTCAACTATAGGATGAAACTAACTCTTTTACCTTTTTTTACCCCTTGCACCATTTCAAAATTTATAACAGCGATTTATGCATAGCTTTGTTTTCAGTACTTTTCAAAGCAGTTCACCAATGATTACCTCTCAAACCATCTGCATGGTCAAGAGGCGAGGAATGTATTCATTCAACACCCAGGTACAATATTGAAGTCTTGTTGAAGAGGACGAAGGTTGGGCGGGCAATTATCCATAGCCACTGGCCTAAAGTTGCAAGGACATTCAACATCATTGAAGGCTCAATATTTGCCTTCCACTCTTGTAGTTTCCCATTTGAGATTCATCTGTATATTTACTGTGTATGATGCTACTTTCCAAAGGTTTTTGATGCTGCATGTGAAACTTGGTGCTGTTGTGTAATGGCGTAACTGACTACCGAAGCTATCTAATGTAATTCGATTATGAAATCCTGGTTGCTGTTATACAGATATTAAATATCTGGTGTGTTTTATAAGAAATATCAATTTGATTAGTACATGGATTATCAATAATAGGCTAATTACCCTGCTTATTCGGGTTTTCTATTGCAGACGGTTACTCAGACAGCACCGTGGGTGATGAACTCAAACAACCTGCATGGTTTCTAGAAAGTAGGCGTGTTCGATCAACTAACAATCACACACGGCTTCTGGCAGCGAACTGTTTGCGTTAGGCCACCTTGCACAAACGTTTCCACACAAAGAACTCTGCGTGATATACATACGAACAGAAATGTTTTTATGGGATTCACCGTGTGGGATGTACATACCTACGGAAATGTTTTTCTCGGATTACCGTGTGGGATGTACATACCTACAGAAATGATTGGGTTTTGATGCCTCGCCCGATCACACATGACCCCAGCATGTGTCCCAGGAGGGCCTATCCCCGACGATTTCTGGGTCGTGTGGGAAGGACCCCCCTATCACCCACACTCACTTGGCGACGGTTCGAAATGCCATCGCGGAAAGGGGTTAAAAACCGTTTGTATAGCACGTCGCTGTACCAGTGTATCTCTATAGATATTGATGCCCAATATATAAGTAGATTCACTGAGGTCTTTCATTGAAAAACTCCTATTCAAGTATCCTTTTATGTTATACAGAAATTCTATATCATTTCCAATCAACAATATGTCATCCACATATAATATTAGAAATGCTACAGAGCTCCCACTCACTTTCTTGGAAATACAGGCTTCTCCAAAAGTCTGTACAAAACCATATGCTTTGATCACCACATCAAAGCGTATATTCCAACTCTAAGATGCTTGTACCAGTCCATAAATGGATGCTTGTACGAACTCCGAGATGATCTATTCCTGGAAAATGGTTCTCTTCGTCCCTTGCCCTTGGTACCGACATTGTTGCCAACATAGCTGACAATCTGTTCTCTTACAAGCCTTGTAGCGTGATCACATGATATGCCACCACCCTTCTTATTCATCATGGTGGTATGAATGTTGGTCACTTTGATTTTGCTCATCCTATAGATTCAAAAATGCTCGAGTCCTAAATACATAGTGGTGTATTATGCTTTGCCTTTAAGTAGATCTTGCGACTATACATTCCATTTGGCCATGCGATCAATTATCATTCTACCTCGAGCCTGTCATTCTTTAGAATTCCTTACGAAAACTCTGCCATTCATTATGAAGTTTCATGTAAATGGCTATGTGATCCTTGTATCTAAAATTACCCTTGCACTTGGCTTCATATGCATTTCCAAAAGCCACCTTCCTTGAGACGACCCATTCCGATACCAGACACAAGATTCATTCCTCAACACTCTGAACCTTTCTTCCATCCTGCTTAGGCATTACATGTTTGCCTACTCAGATGAAACTGTTCATATCTTCTTAAGTCACTCTTATTATGATTCTCTGTTCCAAAAACATGAGAGATACCCATATGATTCATTCAAGAGATAACCCAGATGGTTACTGATACGTCTCCAACATATCTACATTTCCTAACGCTTTTCCTCTTGTTTCGGACTCTAATTTGCATAATTTGAATGGAAGTAACCCAGACTGACGTTGTTTTCAGCAGAACTACCATGGTGTTGTTTTTGTGTAGAAATAAAAGTTCTTGGAATGGAACAAAACTTTGCAAGGATTTTTTATACAATAAATAAGAATTTCTGGAGCCAAGATCCACCGCAGGGGGGCACCTGGGTGGGTGCTACCTCTTGAGCATGCGTTGGTTTTCCCTTGAAGAGGAAAGGGTGATGCAGCAAAGTAGCGCAAGTATTTCCCTCAGTTTTTGAAAACCAAGGTATCAATCCAGTAGGAGACTACACGCAATTCTCCCAATACGTGCACAAACAAACAAGAACCTCGCAACCAACGCGATAAAGGGGTTGTCAATCCCTTCATGGTAAATTACGAAAGTGAGATCTCATAGAGATAATAAGATAAATATTTTTGTATTTTTGCTGTATAGATTGAAAAGTAAAGATTGCAAAATAAACGGCGACAGAAATAGCTAGTTGACGGGAAAATAATATGATGTAAAGTAGACCCGGCGGCCATAGGTTTCACCAGTGGCTTCTCTCAAGATAGCATATATTATGGTGGGTGAACAAATTACTGCTGAGCAATTGATAGAAAAGCGCATAGTTATGATGATATCTAGGCATGATCATGAACATAGGAATCACGTCCGTGTCAAGTAGACCGAAACGATTCTGCATCTACTACTATTACTCCACACATCGACCGCTATCCAGCATGCATCTCGAGTATTAAGTTCATAAGAACAGAGTAACGCATTAGGTAAGATGACATGATGTCGAGGGATAAACTCAAGCAATATGATATAAACCCCATATTTTTATCCTCGATGGAAACAATATAATACGTGCCTTGCTGCCCCTGCTGTCACTGGGAAAGGACACCGCAAGATTGAACCCAAACCTAAGCACTTCTCCCATTGCAAGAAGGATCAATCTAGTAGGCCAAACCAAACTGATAATTCGAAGAGACTTGCAAAGATATCAAATCATGCATATAAGTATTCAGAGGAGAATCAAATATTGTTCATAGATAATCATAATCATAAACCCACAAGTCATCGAATCTCGGCAAACACACCGCAAAAAGATCTACATCGAATAGATCTCCAAGAACATCAAGGAAAACTTTGTATTGAGATCCAAAGAGAGAGAACCAGCCATCTAGCTAATAACTATGGACCCAAAGGTCTATGGTAAACTACTCACACATCATTGGAGAGGCTATGGTGTTGGTGTAGAAGCCCTCCGTGATCGAATCCCCCTCCGACAGATCGCCGAAAAAGGTCCCCAGATGGGATCTCATGGGTATAGAAGGTTGTGGTGGTGGAAAAGTGGTTTTGTGGCTCCCCTGGATGTTTTCAGGGTATAAGAGTATATATAGGCAAAAGAAGTAGGTCAGTGGAGCCACGAGGGCCCCACGAGGGTGGGGGCACGCCTGCCGCCCTGGGCGCATCGCCCTACCTCGTGGCCGCCTTGTTGCTTCCTTGACCTCCACTCCAAGTCTCCTGGATTGCGTTTGTTCCAAAAAAGATCCTCGCGAAGGTTTCATTTCGTTTGGATTCTGTTTGATATTCCTTTTCGGTGAAACACTGAAATAGGCAAAAAAACAACAATTTGCATTGGGCCTTCGGTTAATAGGTTAGTCCCAAAAATAATATAAAAGTACACATTAAATCCCATTAAACATCCAAAACATATAATATAATAGCATGGAACAATCAAAAATTATAGATACGTTGGAGACGTATCAAGCATCCCCAAGCTTAATTCCTGCTCGTCCTCTAGTAGGTAAATGATAAAAACAGAATTTTTGATGTGGAATGCTACCTAACATAATTTTCAATGTAATTTTCTTTATTGCGGCATCAATTTTTAGATTCAAAAGATTCTAGAAAGAAGTTTAATATTGACATAAAAATAATAATACTTCAAGCATTCTAACCAAGAAATTATGTATTATCAAAATAACATAGCCAAAGAAAGCTTATCCGTACAAAATCATATAATTTGGTCATGCTTCATTTTTGTCACACAAAATGCTCCCATCATGCACAACCCCGATGACAAGCCAAGAAATTGTTTCATACTTAGCCTTTTCAAACTCTTTCAACTTTCACGCAATATATGAGCGCGAGCCATGGACATAGCACTATGGGTGGAATAGAATATGATGATGGAGGTTGTGTGAGAAGACAAAAAGGGCAAAAGTCTCGCATTGATGCGGCTAATCAACGGGCTATGGATATGCCCATCAATTTATGTCAATGCAAGGAGTAGGGATTGCCATGCAACGGATGCACTAGAGCTATAAATATATGAAAGCTCAACAAAAGAAACTAAGTGGATGTGCATCCAACTTGCTTTCTCACGAAGACCTAGGGCATTTTTGTGGAAGCCCATCACTGGAATATACAAGACAAGTTCTATAATGAAAAATTCCCACTAGTATATGAAAGTGACAGAATAGGAGACTCTCTATCATGAAGATCATGGTGCTACTTTGAAGCACAAGTGTGGAAAAAGGATAGTAACATTGTCCCTTCTCTCTTTTTCTCTCTTTTTCTCCCTTTTTTTTCTTTGGGCCTTTGTTCTCTTTTTTTATGGCCTCTTTTTTCGTCCGGAATCTCATCCCGACTTGTGGGGGAATCACAGTCTCCATCATCCTTTCCTCACATGGGGCAATTCTCTCATAATGAAAATCATCACACTTTTATTTACTTACAACTCAAGAATTACAACTCGATACTTAGAACAAAATATGACTCTATGTGAATGCCTCCGGCGGTGTACCGGGATATGCAATGAATCAAGAGTGACATGTATGAAAAAATTATGAAGGTGGCTTTGCCACAAATACGATGTCAACTACATGATCATGCAAAGCAATATGACAATGATGGAGCATGTCATAATAAATGGAACGGTGGAAAGTTGCATGGCAATATATCTCGGAATGGCTATGGAAATGCCATAATAGGTAGTTATGGTGGCTGTTTTAAGGAAGATATAAGGAGTCTTATGTGTGATAGAGCGTATCATATCACGGGGTTTGGATGCACCGACGAAGTTTGCACCAACTCTCAAGGTGAGAAAGGGCAATGCACGGTACCGAAGAGGCTAGCAATGATGGAAGGGTGAGAGTGCGTATAATCCATGGACTCAACATTAGTCATAAAACTCACATACTTATTGCAAAAATCTACAAGTCATCAAAATCAAGCACTACGCACATGCTCCTAGGGAGATAGATTGGTAGGAAAAGACCATCGCTCATCCCCGACCGCCATT
This sequence comes from Triticum urartu, assembly GCF_003073215.2. NCBI lineage: Eukaryota > Viridiplantae > Streptophyta > Magnoliopsida > Poales > Poaceae > Triticum > Triticum urartu. The sequence goes on along the minus strand of NC_053025.1, from coordinate 288,709,390 downwards.
CATAAGGAAAGCAATCAAAGAACACTCCATGCTTCAAATTTGTCTCACAATGTTTAGCATACGTGCAGGCTACGGGACATGCCAACTTCAACACAAGTATTTCTCAATTCCATAATTACTCAACTAGCACAACTCTAACATTACCACCTTTATATCTCAAAACAACTATCAAGAATCAAACTTCTCATAGTTTTTAATGCACTCTATATGAAAGTTTTATTATACCCATCTTGGATGCTTATCATATTAGGACTAATTTCATAACCAAAGCAAATCATCATGCTGTTCTCAAAGACTCTCAAAATAATATAAGTGAAGCATGAGAGATCAATAATTTCTATAAAAGAAAACCACCACTATGCTCTAAAAAGATATAAGTGAAGCACTAGAGCAGAATTATCTAGCTCAAAAGATATAAGTGAAGCACATAGAGTATTCTAATAAATTCCAATTCATGTGTGTCTCTCCAAAAGGTGTGTACAGCAAGGATGATTGTGGTAAACTAAAAAGCAAAGACTCAAATCATACAAGACGCTCCAAGAAAAACACATATCATGTGGTGAATACAAATATAGCCTCAAGTAAAGTTACCGATAGATGAAGACAAAAGAGGAGATGCCTTCCGGGGTGTCCCCAAGCTTAGGCTTTTGGTTGTCCTTGAATTTTACCTTGGGGTGCCTTGTGAAGGAAATATGCCCTAGAGGCAATAATAAAGTTGTTATTTGTATTTCCTTATATCATGATAAATGTTGGTTATTCATGTTAGAATTGTATTAACCGGAAGCTTAGTACATGTGTGAATACATAGACAAATAGAGTGTCACTAGTTTGCCTCTACTTGACTAGCTCGTTGAATCAATGATGGTTATGTTTCCTAACCATAGACATGAGTTGTCATTTGATTAACGGGATCACATCATTAGAGAATGATGTGATTGACTTGACCCATCCGTTAGCTTAGCACGATGATCGTTTCGTTTGTTGCTATTGCTTTCTACATAACTATACATGTTCCTATGACTATGAGATCATGCAACTCCCGATTACCGGAGGAACAATTTGTGTGCTACCAAACATCACAACATAACTGGGTGATTATAAACGTGCTCTACAGGTGTATCCGATGGTGTTTGTTGAGTTGGCATGGATCAAGATTAGGATTTGTCACCCCGATTGTCGGAGAGGTATCTCTGGGCCCTCTCGGTAATGTACATCACTACAAGCCTTGCAAGCAATGTAGCTAATGATTTAGTTACGAGATGTAGCATTACGGAACGAGTAAAGAGACTTGCCGGTAATGAGATTGAACTAGGTATTGAGATACCGATGATCAAATCTCGGGAAAGTAACATACCGATGACAAAGGGAACAACGTATATCTTATGCGGTTTAACCATAAAGATCTTCATAGAATATGTAGGAACCAATATGAGCATCTAGGTTCTGCTATTGTTTATTGACCGGAGACATGTCTCGGTCATGTCTACATAGTTCTCGAACCCGTAGGGTCCGCACACTTAATGTTCGGTGACGATCGGTATTACGAGTTTATGTGTTTTGATGTACCGAAGGTAGTTTTGAGTCCTGGATTTGATCACGGACACAACGAGGAGTCTCGAAATGGTCGAGATGTAAATATCGATATATTAGAAGCCTATGTTTGGACATCAGAATGGTTCCGGGTGAAATCGGGAGTATACCGAAGCACCGGGAGGTTACTGGAACCCCCGGGAGGTATATGGGCCTTGTTGGGCCTTAGTGGAAGAGAGGGAAAAATAAGAAAAGGAGGCCCCCCACAAGCCCAATCCGAATTGGGAGGGGGCGCCCCCCCCATTCCTTACTTCTTCCTCCTCCTTCCTTCTCTCCTAGAACCAACAAAGGAAAGGGGGGAATCCTACTCCCGATGGGAGTAGGACTCCCTTGGGGCACGCCTAGAGAGGTCGGCCCCTCCCCTTCCTCCACTCCTTTATATACGGGGGAGGGGGCACCCCATAGACACACAAGTTGATTATTGATCTTTAGCCGTGTGTGGTGCCCCTCTCCACCATAATCCTCCTCGGTAATATCGTAGCGGTGCATAGGAGAAGCCATGTTCCCGTAGCAACATCATCACCGTCATCACGCCGTCGTGCTGACAAACCTCTTCCTCGAATCTCAACTGGATCGTGAGTTCGCGGGACGTCACCGAGCCGAACGTGTGCAGATTGTGGAGGTGCCATATCTTCGGTACTAGATCGGCCAATCATGAAGACGTACGACTACATGAACCGTGTTGTCAGAATGCTTCCGCTTACGGTCTACGAGGGTACGTAGATGATACTCTCCCCTCTCGTTGATGTGCATCACCATGATCTTGCATGTGCGTAAGAACATTTTTGAAATTACTGCGTTCCCAACAGTGGTATCAGAGCCAGGTTTATGTGTATATGTTGTATGCACGAGTAGAACACAAAGGAGTTGGGGGCGTGGGTATATACATATTGCTTTCCGTCACTAGTTGATTCTTGATTCAGCTGCATTGTTAGATGAAGCGGCCCAGACCGACATTACGCGTACGCTTACGCGAGACTGGTTCTACCGACGTGCTTCGCACACAGGTGGCTAGTGGGTGTCTGTTTCTCCAGCTTTAGTTGAATCGGGTTCAATGAACAGGGTTCTTTTTGAAGATCAAAAAGCAATCACTATACCGCGTTGTGTTTTTTTGATGCGTAGGTAAGAATGGTTCTTGCTCAGCCCATAGCAGCCACGTAAAACTTGCAACAACAAAGTAGAGGACGTCTACCTTGTTTTTGCCGGGCATGTTGTGATGTGATATGGTCAAGACATGATGCTAAATTTTATTATATGAGATGATCATGTTTTGTAACACAGTTATCGGCAACTAGTAGGAGCCATATGGTTGTCGCTTTGTTGTATGAAATGCAATCGCCATGTAATTGCTTTACTTTATCACTAAGCAGTAGCGATAGTCGTATAAGCAATAGTTGGCGAGACGACAATGATGCTTCGATGGAGATCAAGGTGTCAAGCCAGTGATGATGGTGATCATGACGGTGCTTTGGAGATGGAGATCAAAGGCACAAGATGATGATGGCCATATCATATCACTTATATTGATTACATGTGATGTTTATCCTTTATGCATCTTATTTTGCTTAGTTCGACGGTAGCATTATAAGATGATCTCTCACTAAATTTCAAGGTATAAGTGTTCTCCCTGAGTATGCACCGTTGCTATAGTTTGTCGTGTCGAGACACCACGTGATGATCGGGTGTGATAAGCTCTACGTTCACATACAACGGGTGCAAGCCAGTTTTGCACACGCAGAATACTCGGGTTAAACTTGACGAGCATAGAATATGCAGATATGGCCTCAGAACACTGGAGACCAAAAGGTCGAGCGTGAATCATATAGTAGATATGATCAACATAGTGATGTTCACCATTGAAAACTACTCCATCTCATGTGATGATCGAACATGGTTTAGTTGATATGGATCACGTGATCACTTAGATGATTAGAGAGATGTCTATCTAAGTGGGAGTTCTTAAGTAATTTATTAATTGAACTTTAATTTATCATGAACTTAGTACCTGATAGTATTTTGCATGTCTATGTAGTTGTAGATAGATGGCCCGTGCTATTGTTCTGTTGAATTTTAATGCGTTCCTAGAGAAAGCTAAGTTGAAATATGTTGGTAGCAACTACATGGACTGGGTCCGTAACTTGAGGATTATCCTCATTGCTGCACAGAATAATTACGTCCTGGAAGCACCGCCAGGTGACAAACACGCTGCAGGAGCAACTCCAGATGTTATGAACACCTGGCAGAGCAAAGCTGATGACTACTCGATAGTTTGGTGTGCCATGCTTTATGGCTTAGAACCGGGACTTCAACAACGTTTTGAACGTCATGGAGCATATGAGATGTTCCAGGAGTTGAAGTTAATATTTCAAGCAAATGCCCGAATTGAGAGATATGAAGTCTCCAATAAGTTCTATAGCTGCAAGATGGAGGAGAATAGTTCTGTCAGTGAACATATACTCAGAATGTCTGGGTACCACAACCACTTGACTCAACTGGGAGTTAATCTTCCTGATGATAGTGTCATTGACAGAGTTCTTCAATCACTGCCACCAAGCTACAAGAGCTTCGTGATGAACTATAATATGCAAGGGATGGATAAGATGATTCCTGAGCTCTTTGCAATGCTAAAGGCTGCGGAGGTAGAAATCAAGAAGGAGCATCAAGTGTTGATGGTAAACAAGACCACCAGTTTCAAGAATAAGGGTAAATGGAAGAAGGGGAACTTCAAAAAGAACAACAAGCTTGTTGCTGCTCAAGTGAAGAAACCCAAGTCTGGACCTAATCCTGAGACTGAGTGCTTCTACTGCAAAGGAACTGGTCACTGGAAGCGGAACTACCCCAAGTATTTGGCGGAGAAGAAGGATGGCAAAGTGAAATGTATATGTCATATGCATGTTATTGATGTATACCTTACTAATGCTCGTAGTAGTGCCTGGGTATTTGATACTAGTTCAGTTGCTAAAATTTGCAACTCGAAACAGGGGCTACGGATTAAGCGAAGATTGGCTAAGGACGAGGTGACGATGCGCGTGGGAAATGGTTCCAAAGTCGATGTGATCGCCGTTGGCACGCTACCTCTACATCTACCTTCGGGATTAGTCTTAGACCTAAATAATTGTTATTTGGTGCCAGTGTTGAGCATGAACATTATATCTGGATCTTGTTTAATTGAGGCAGTTATTCATTTAAATCAGAGAATAATGGTTGTTCTATTTATATGAGTAATATCTTTAATGGTCATGCACCCTTGATGAGTCATCTATTTTTACTAAATCTTGATAGTAGTGATACACATGTTCATAATATTGAAGCCAAAATATGCAGAGTTGATAATGATAGTGCAACTTATTTGTGGCACTGCCGTTTAGGCCATATTGGTGTAAAGCGCATGAAGCAACTCCATTCTAATGGACTTCTGGAATCACTTGATTATGAAGTACTTGCGAACCATGCCTCATGGGCAAGATGACTAAAACTCCGTTCTCCGGAACAATGGTGCGGGCAATAGAGTTATTGGAAATCATACATACTGATGTATGTGGTCCAATGATCATTGAAGCTCGCGGCAGATATCGTTATTTTCTCACCTTCACAGATGATTTGAGCAGATATGGGTATATCTACTTGATGAAACATAAGTCTGAAACATTTGAAAAGTTCAAAGAATTTCAGAGTTAAGTGGAAGATCATCGTAACTAGAAAAACAAGTTTCTATGATCTGATCATGGAGGTGAGTATTTGAGTTATGAGTTTGGACTTCATTTGAAACAATGCGGAATAGTTTCGCAACTCACGCCACCTGGAACACCACAGCGTAATGGTGTGTCCGAACGTCGTAATTGTACTTTACTAGATATGGTATGATCTTTGATGTCTCTCACTGATTTACCGCTATCGTTTTGGGGTTAAGCTTTAGAAACAGTTGCATTCACGTTAAATAAGGCACCATCTAAATCCGTTGAGACGACACCTTATGAACTGTGGTTTGGGAAGAAACCCAAGTTGTCGTTTCTTAAAGTTTGGGGCTGTGATGCTTATGTGAAAAAGCTTCAACCTGATAAGCTCGAACCCAAAATCAGAGAAATGTGTCTTCATAGGATACCCAAGGGAGACTGTGGGGTACACCTTCTATCACAGATCCGAAGGCGAGATATTTGTTGCTAAGAATGGATCCTTTCTAGAGAAGGGGTTTCTCTCGAAAGAAGTGAGTGGGAGGAAATTAGAACTTGACGAGGTAATTGTACCTTCTCCCTTATTGGAAAGTAGTTCATCACTGGAATCAGTTCCAGTGATTCCTACACCGGTAAGTGAGGAAGCTAATGATGATGATCATGAAACTTCTGATCAAGTTACTACCGAACCTCGTAGGTCAACCAGAGTATGATCCGCACCAGAGTGGTACGGTAATCCTATTCTGAAAGTCATGTTACTTGACCATGACGAACCTATGAACTATGAGGAAGCGATGATGAGCCCAGATTCCGCAAAATGGCTTGAGGCCATGAAATCTGAGATGGGATCCATGTATGAGAACAAAGTATGGACTTTGGTTGACTTGACCGATGATCGGCAGGCCATAGAGAATAAATGGATCTTCAAGAAGAAGACTGACACTGACGGTAATGTTACTGTCTACAAAGCTCGACTTGTTGCAAAAGGTTTTCGACAAGTTCAAGGAGTTGACTACGATGAGACCTTCTCATCCGTAGCGATGCTTAAGTCCGTCCGAATCATGTTAGCAATTGCCGCATTTTATGATTATGAAATTTGGCAAATGGATGTCAAAACTGCATTCCTTAATGGATACCTTAAAGAAGAGTTGTATATGATGCAACCATAAGGTTTTGTCAATCCAAAAGGTGCTAACAAAGTGTGCAAGATCCAGTGATCCATTTATGGACTGGTGCAAGCCTCTCGGAGTTGGAATATATGCTTTGATAGTGTGATCAAAGCATATGGTTTTGTACAGACTTTTGGAGAAGCCTGTATTTACAAGAAAGTGAGTGGGAGCCCCGCAGTATTTCTGATATTATATGTAGATGACATATTGTTGATCGGAAATGATACTGAATTCTTCAATAGCATAAAAGGATACTTGAATAAGAACTTTTCAATGAAAGACCTCGGTGAAGCTACTTATATATTGGGCATCAAGATCTACAGAGATAGATCAAGACGCTTGATTGGACTTTCACAAAGCACATACCTGGATAAAGTTTTGAAGAAGTTCAAAATGGATCAGGCAAAGAAAGGGTTCTTGCCTGTATTACAAGGTGTGAAGTTGAGTCAGACTCAATGACCGACCACTGCAGAAGATAGAGAGAAAATGAAAGGTGTTTCCTATGCTTCAGCCATAGACTCTATCATGTATGCAATGCCGTGTACCAGACCTGATGTGTGCCTTGCTATAAGTTTAGCAGGGAGGTACCAAAGTAATCCAGGAATGGATCACTGGACAGCAGTCAAGAACATCCTGAAATACCTGAAAAGGACTAAGGATATGTTTCTCATATATGGACGTGACAAAGAGCTCATCGTAAACGGTTACGTCGATGCAAGAATTGACACTGATCCGGATGACTCTAAGTCACAAACCAGATATGTGTTTTTATTGAATGGTGGAGCTGTCAGTTGGTGCAGTTCCAAGTAGAGCGTCGTGGTGGGATCTACGTGTGAAGCGGAATACATAGCTTCTTCAGAAGCAGCAAATGAAGGAGTCTGGATGAAGGAGTTCATATCCGATCTAGGTGTCATACCTAGTGCATCGGGTCCAATGAAAATCTTTTGTGACAATACTGGTGCAATTGCCTTGGCAAAGGAATCCAGATTTCACAAGAGAACCAAGCACATCAAGAGACGCGTCAATTCCATCCGTGATCAAGTCAAGGAGGGAGACATAGAGATCTGCAAGATACATACGGATCTGAATGTTGCAGACCCGTTAACTAAGCCTCTATCACGAGCAAAACATGATCAGCACCAAGACTACATGGGTGTTAGAATTATTACAATGTAATCTAGATTATTGACTCTAGTGCAAGTGGGAAACTGAAGGAAATATGCCCCAGAGGCAATAATAAAGTTGTTATTTGTATTTCCTTATATCATGATAAATTTTTATTATTCATGCTAGAATTGTATTAACCGGAAACTTAGTACATGTGTGAATACATAGACAAACAAAGTGTCACTAGTTTGCATCTACTTGACTAGCTCGGTGAATCAATGATGGTTATGTTTCCTAACCATAGACATGAGTTGTCATTTAATTAACGGGATCACATCATTAGAGAATGATGTGATTGACTTGACCCATCCGTTAGCTTAGCACGATGATCGTTTAGTTTGTTGTTATTGCTTTCTACATAACTATACATGCTCCTATGACTATGAGATCATGAAACTCCCAAATACCGGAGGAACACTTTGTGTGCTACAAAACGTCACAACGTAACTGGGTGATTATAAAGGTGCTCTATAGGTGTCTCCGATGGTGTCTGTTGAGTTGGCATGGATCAAGATTAGGATTTGTCACTCCGATTGTCGGAGAGGTATCTCTGGGCCCTCTCGGTAATGTACATCACTATAAGCCTTGCAAGCAATGTAGCTAATGAGTTAGTTATGGGATGTAGCATTACGGAATGAGTAAAGAGACTTGCCGGTAATGATATTGAACTAGGTATTGACATACTGACGATCGAATCTCGGGCAAGTAACATACCGATGACAAAGGGAACAACGCATATCGTTATGCGGTTTGACCGATAAAGATCTTCGTAGAATATGTAGGAACCAATATGAGCATCCAGGTTCCTCTGTTGGTTATTGACCGGAGACATGTCTCGGTCATGTCTACATAGTTCTCGAACCCGTAGGGTCCGCACACTTAATGTTCGGTGACGATCGGTATTACGAGTTTATGTGTTTTGATGTACCAAAGGTAGTTCGAAGTCCCGTATTTGATCACGGACATGACGAGGAGTCTCGAAATGGTCGAGAGGTAAACATCGATATATTGGAAGCCTATGTTTGGACATCGGAATGGTTCCGGTGAAATCGGGAGTATACCGGAGCACCGGGAGGTTACCGGAACCCCCTAGGAGGTATATGGGCCTTATTGGGCCTTAGTGGAAGAGAGGGAAAAGAAGCAAAGGAGGGGGCTCCCCCCTCCCCAAGCCCAATCCGAATTGGGAGGGGGGCACCCCCCCTTTCCTTCCTTCTTCCTCCTCCTTCCTTCTCTCCTAGAACCAACAAAGGGAAGGGGGGAATCCTACACCCGGTGGGAGTAGGACTCCCTTGGGGCGCGCCTAGAGAGGCCGACCCCCTCCTCCACTCCTTTATACACGGGGGAGGGGGCACCCCATAGACACACAAGTTGATCATTGATCTTTAGCCGTGTGCGGTGCCCCCCTCCACCATAATCTACCTCAGTAATACCGTAGCAGTGCTTAGGCGAAGCCCTGTTCCGGTAGCAACATCATCATCGTCATCACGCCGGCGTGCTGACGAAGCTCTCCCTCGAAGCTTTATTGGATCGTGAGTTCGCGGGACGTCACCAAGCTGAACGTGTGCAGATCACGGAGGTGTCGTATCTTCGATACTAGATCGGTCGATCGTGAAGACGTACGACTACATCAACCGCGTTGTCATAACGCTTCCGCTTACGGTCTACGAGGGTACATAGACGATACTCTCCCCTCTCGTTGTTGTGCATCACCATGATCTTGCGTGTGCATAGGAAAGTTTTTGAAATTACTACATTCCCAACACCTTGGGCATCCCCAAGCTTAGGCTCTTGCCACTCCTTTTTCCGAAATCCATCAAATCTTTACCCAAAAACTTGAAAACTTCACAACACAAAACTCAATAGAAAATCTCATGAGCTCCGTTAGTACAAGAAAACAAATCACCAGCTTAAGGTACTGTAATAAACTAATTATTTATTTATATTGGTGTTAAACATACTGTATTCCAACTTCTCTATGGTTCATACCGCCTGATACTAGCCATAGATTCATCAAAATAAGCAAACAACACACGAAAAACAGAATCTGTCAAAAATAGAATAGTCTGTAGTAATCTGTATGTTTCGAATACTTATGTAACTCCAAAATTCCTAAGAAATTAGGATGTCCTAACTAATTTGTATATTGATCTACTGCAGTTGGAATCTGTATTTTATCGCTCTCTGGTAAAAAAATGAAAATTATTCTCGTGAGCGCATACTTTCTGTTTTTTCAGCAAGATCAAACAACAATCATCCAAGAAGATCCTAAAGGCTTTACATGGCACAAACACGAACTAAAACATAAAAAACACAATCATAACAGAGGATAGATGATTTATTTATTACTAAACAGGAACAAAAAGCAAGGAACAAAAATAAAATTGGGTTGCCTCCCAACAAGCGCTATCGTTTAACGCCCCTAGCTAGGCATAAAGACAAGGATAGATCTAGGTATTGCCTTCTTTGTTATTGGGAAAGAAAAGAGAAAAAATCTTATCTATAGCATTTATCTTTCTATTTTGAGAAAGCACATGGCCATTAATGGTGGAATAAAGATAAAGCACGCTACGAAAATTTGCATCTAAGCTAGCCTTCATCTCTTTGATAATTTCATTTTGATAAAAGCACAAAAGAGAGGTGGATTCAACCTTCTCACTCATTGGGTGGCCAAATATAGTTTTCATATTTTCATAGGTATCTATGGCATCCCCCTTAAGAAAAGCTTCTTCAAAAATAGAATCTAAAACTTGCTTGAACGAAGTGGGTAAGCCAACATAAAAGCTTTTTAGGCATATCTCAATTTGATATTGGGGCACATAGCTAGCTCGGGTCCTTAATAACCTATCCCAAGCGTCTTTCAAAGACTTGTCAAGCAAATAACGAAAAATTCCAGGATCATCTTCATCGAAATTATCCAAACTCTCATTCATAAGCCCGGTGGGTATTTCCATAGCATCATTATTTATGAGCTTAGAAAGGACAGATGGTCTATCCAAAGTACTAGAACTCGGGAGAGAACCCTTGCCCCTTTTCGATCCGGCCATGGTGAAAGAAAGGAAAACAGGAAAGAGGCGAATGCAAGAAGGGAGAATAGAAAAGAGGCGAATAAAATGGCAAGGGTGAAGTGGGGGAGAGGAAAACGAGAGGCAAATGGCAAATAATGTAATGCGAGGGATAAGAGTTTGTGATGGGTGGTCTTGACTTGGCGTAGATCTCCCCGAAAACAGGGCCAGAAATCCTTCTTGCTACCTCTTGATCATGTGTTGGTTTTCCATTGAAGAGGAAAGGGTGATGCAGCAAAGTAGCGTAAGTATTTCCCTCAATTTTTGAGAACCAAGGTATCAATCCAGTAGGAGACTACACGCAAGTCGCCTAGTACCTGCACAGACAAACAAGAACCTCGCAACCAACACAATAAAGGGGTTGTCAATCCCTTCACGGTAACTTACGAAAGTGAGATCTGATAGAGATAATAAGATAAATATTTTTGGTATTTTTGTTGTATAGATTAAAAAGTAAAGATTGCAAAATAAACGGCGACAGAAATAGCTAGTTGGCAGGAAAATAATATGATGTAAATTAGACCCGGGGGCCATCGGTTTCACTAGTGGCTTCTCTCAAGATAGCATATATTATAGCGGGTGAACAAATTACTGCCGAGCAATTGATAGAAAAGCGCATAGTTATGATGATATCTAGGCATGATCATGAACATAGGCATCACGTCCGTGTCAAGTAGACCGAAACGATTCTGCATCTACTACTATTACTCCACACATCGACTGCTATCCAACATGCATCTAGAGTATTAAGTTCCTAGGAACAGAGTAACGCATTAGGCAAGATGACATGATGTAGAGGGATAAACTCAAGCAATATGATATAAACCCCATCTTTTTATCCTCAATGGCAATAATACAATACGTGCCTTGTTGCCCCTGTTGTCACTGGGAAAGGATACCGCAAGATTGAACCCAAAGCTAAGCACTTGTCCCATTGCAAGAAAGATCAGTCTAGTAGTCCAAACCAAACCTATAATTCGAAGAGACTTGCAAAGATATCAAATCATGCATATAATAATTCAGAGAAGAATCAAATATTGTTCATTGATAATCTTAATCATAAACTCACAATTCATCGGATCTCGGCAAACACATCGCAAAAGACTTACATCGAATAGATCTCCAAGAACATCAAGGAAACCTTTGTATTGAGATCCAAAGAGAGAGAAGAAGCCATCTAGAAAATGACTATGGACCCGAAGGTCTATGGTAAACTACTCACACATCATCGGAGAGGCTATGGTGTTGATGTAGAAGCCCTCCGTGATCGAATCCCCCTCCGGCAGATCACCGGAAAAGATCCCCACATGGGATCTCACGGGTACAAAAGGTTGCGGCGGTGTAAAAGTGGTTGCATGGCTCCCCTGGATGTTTTCAGGGTATAAGAGTAGCGAAAGAAGTAGGTCGGTGGAGCCACGAGGGCCACATGAGGGTGGGGAGTGCGCCTGCCCCCCTGGGCGCGCCGCCCTACCTCGTGGCCGCCTCGTTGCTTCCTTGACCTCCAGTCGAAGTCTCCTGGATTGCGTTTGTTCCAAAAAAGATCCTCGCGAAGGTTTCATTCCGTTTGGATTCTATTTGATATTCCTTTTCTGCGAAACACTAAAATAGGCAAAAACAACAATTTGCATTGGGCCTTCGGTTAATAAGTTAGTCCCAAAAATAATATAAAAGTGCATATTAAATCCCATTAAACATCCAAAACAGATAATATAATAGCATGGAACAATCAAAAACTATAGATACGTTGGAGACGTATCAGTGGGCACAACCCACCAGGGCGCCCCCCCCCTCCTGGCGCACCCAGGTGGGTTGTCCCCACCTGGTGGCCCCGCAGACCCTGAAACCAACACTATAAAATCCTATTTTTCCAGAAAAAATCAGGGAGAAAGAATTATCGCGATCCACGAGACGGAGCTGCCGTCACCTCCTGTTCTTCATTGGGAGGCCAGATCTGGAGTCCGTTTGGGGCTGCGGAGAGGGGGATCTTCGTACTTCGTCATCACCAACCCTTCTCCATCGCCAATTCCATGAAGCTCCCCATCGGGAGTGAGTAATTCCTTCGTCGACTCGCTGGTCGGTGAGGAGTTGCATGAGATTCATCATGTAACCGAGTTAGTTTTGTTAGGGCCTGATCCCTACTATCCACTATGTTCTAATATTGATGTTGCTATGACTTTGCCATGCTTAATGCTTGTCACTTTGGGCCCGGGTCCCATGATTTCAGATCTGAACCGTTTATGTTATCACCATTATATCCATGTTCTAGATCCGATCTTGCAAGTTATAGTCACCTACTATGTGTTATGATTCGGCAACCCTGGAGTGACAATAGTCGGGACCACTCCCAGTGATGACCGTAGTTTGAGGAGTTCATGTATTCACCATGTGTTAATGCTTTATTTTGGTTCTCTATTAAAAGGAGGCCTTAATATCCCTTAGTTTCCAATAGTACCCCGCTGCCACGGGAGGGTAGGACAAAAGATGTCATGCAAGTTCTTTCCATAAGCACGTATGACTGTTTACGGAATACATGCCTACATTATATTGATGAACTGGAGCTAGTGTCGTATCGCCCTAGGTTATTACTGTCTTGTGATGAATATCATCCAACAAGTCACCGATCCAATGCCTACAAATTTATCTTATATTGTTCTTGCTAAGTTACTACATCTACCGTTACTGTTGTACTTGTTACAAAACTACTGTTATCACTATTACTGTTACCATTGTTGCTGACTATTATCAAAACTATCATATTACTTTTCTACTGATCACGTTGCTCCAGATAATTAATCTCCACGTGTGGTTGAATTTACAACTTAGTTGCTAATACCTTCAAATATTCTTTGGCTCCCCTTGTGTCGAATCTATAAATTTGGGTTGAATACTCTACCCTCAAAAACTGTTGCGATCCCCTATACTTGTGGGTTATCAAGACCTTTTTCTGGCGCCGTTGCCAGGGAGCATAGCTATATTTGTTGAGTCACTTGGGATTATTATCAATTTATCACTATGAAGAATCTGAAGGATGCTAAGACTAAGATTTATCCCTCTAAGACGAGGGGAGGTAAGGAACTGCCATCCAGTTCTGCTTTAGATTCACCTTCTGTTATAAGTACACTTGCAACACCACCACATGCTATTAATCCTGATATGTCGCAAGTTATTAATGATGCTACTTCTGCTATGAATAATAATTATGATGATGCTAGTACCTTGCTTGATAATGATGATGTGCCACTTGGTCATTTTCTTGATGAAAAAATTGCTAGAGCAATACAACATGATGTTGTTGAATCTGATGATAAGCATGAAACTGAAACTCTTGAAACACCTGCTAGAACTAGCCTTCCTAGATATGAATTTCCTAAGGTACCGGAAGGCTATGTTATGAATGAGGAGACAACTAGAGATATTCTTGCTTGTAGGGATAGAGATGATCTAGAGAAATTATTATGCAAGTATAAGGAAAAATCTCTGAATGCTAGAATGAAATATGATCCTAAGTTTGCTATTTCACCAATCTTTATTGATTATAAGGATTATGAATTCTCTGTCGACCCAGAGTTAATTACTTAGGTTGAATCTGATCCTTTCCTTGGTTATGAAACTGAAACTGTTGTGGCACATCTTGCTAAGTTGAATGACATAGCTACCCTTTTTACTCATGATGAGAAAACTCGCTATTACTTTATTCTCAAATTATTTCTGTTCTCATTAAAGGGTGATGCTAAAGCTTGGTACAATACTCTTGATCCTGGTTGTGTGCATAGTCCCCAGGATATGATTTATTACTTCTCTGAAAAATATTTCCTTGCTCATCAGAAACAAGCTTCTTTACAGGAAATATTTAACTTTGTGCAAACCAAAGAAGAGAGTCTCCCACAAGCCTGGGGAGGCTTTGCCAGTTACTTAATGCTTTGCCTGATCATCCTCTTAAGAAAAATGAAATACTTGATATCTTCTATAATGGACTAACCGATGCTTGTAGGGATTTCCTAGATAGTTGTGCTGGTTGTGTTTTCAGGGAACAAACTATTGGGCAAGTTGAAGAATTATTGAATAACATATTGAAAAATTATGATGATTGGACTCTTCCCAAACAACCGGTTAAACCCACTCTTAAGAAGAGGGGTATATTATATCTCAGTCCTGAAGATATGCAAGAGGCAAAGAAATCTATGAAGGAAAAATGTGTTGAAGCTGAGGATGTCAAAAATTTACCTCCTATTGAAGAAATACATGGGCTTAATACACCATCACTACCTAAGGTGGTAGAGGTAAATTCTCTTATGAAATTCAATGATAATTACAATCCTCACAATATGCATCCTAGGCAATGTCTTTATGAGTTTGAAAATTATATTAGAAAGCAAGTTCACTTCAATGAAAATGTTATGAAACAATTGAAATACAATTCTGATATGATTGCTCGCTTGAGTAACTTGTTATTTAGAATCTCAAATGATGTTAGAGGTGTTGGAAAGTGTCGGTGGGAACGACACCTATGGGATCACAAGAATCCCTGCTGTGGTTAGCGAGGCGTGGGGTCGTGCGAAGAGCTGATCAAACAGATAGCACACGGTTCGTTTTTCCAGGTTCGGGCCGCGAGGATGCATAAAACCTTACTCCTGCTTTGGTGGATTGTATATCTGTGTTCTTGAGCTAGCTATGGAGTGTGAGGAGCTCCAAAAAGCCAAATCCTCCCTCTGGTCGCCTCGGGCCTCCTTTTATAGAAAAAGGGGTTGCCACAGTGGCACACAGGAGGTGGGAAAGGGTACAGTGATGCGAGGTTATCCCTCGCATTACATGACAAGGCGCATTTAATGCGTCTTGCTTAGGTTTCCTTGCTTTATCGGGGACGGGGGAGAGACCTGTCTCATCCACCGCCGCTCCTTCTTGTGTCGACACGCGCCCTGCCAGCGACGCCTACGATGCCACATAGGTAGGCAGGTAGCTGAGGTGGCGCAGTGGTGGGTCTTCATGAAGAGCTGCATGCCGCCACGCAGGTGCTTGCCTAGCTGGTTGGGTCGGCAGCTGCATGCGAACGGCGGTGGAGGTTTAGTCGGCGTGTGCCTGGTAGTGGTCCTGCGGATGTCCTGGGAAAGGGCCTTGTCGGGGCCCTGGCAAGTGTTTTGCCGAGGCGCCTGTTGTCATCCCCGGCAAGGTGCTTGCCAGGGGCCTTGTGGTTTTCCTCGGCTGGGATCCCGCCAAGGGTTGTCGTCTCCTTAATGCGTATCTGATCTTGAATGTCTTCACAAAGATCTGCGTGCGGCCACGGGGATGTCTCCCGAATCCTTGCCCTATGGGGGCAGTGGACTCAAGGGTGATTTGCTCCGTAGGTGTGGGGCGAGTTGCCGCGGCAAGGGTCTTGCCGGGATTGCTAAAACTGTCTCCCGGCAAGGATCATGCCGGGGGAGTCCGCTTCGTCCCCTTTGCTCTTCGTGGTCTTGGCCTTGCCGTCGTTCTAGTTCTCTTGAGCTTCGGTCTTACCCTGGCTCACCTCCCTTGCCTTGCTTGGTGTGGTGGTGCCCGTGGCTCAGACTGCCCGTGCACAGTTATAGGGGTACAAAAAGTGTACCCCTCTTTTTGTACACCGACAGGAGCCCCCGGGCCTGGGCCACACATAAGCGCCACGCGTTGTTTGGCTATGCCCAAAAACGGTGCGCGGGCAGGCGGTGCGGTTTTTACCGCGGTAAGATTCTTCGCGCGCCGCGCTTCCCACGATTCCCGCGCGTGGCACGACATGGGGAGGCGCGTGTGACGTGGGCAGCATGCGTGGGGTTGGTTCCCGGAGGCATGCGTCACATCGTAGTAAACGGGCGGTTCACGCCTTCCCCATAAATGGAGGGAGGTGTGGAGGCGCGGCCCATTTACTGAATGGGGCTGAGGCACGGTCTTCAAGGCGTCCACTCCCCACGATCACGGGCTGGGGAGTGGTCGTCTCACCCGTCCCCTCGGTTCTGCATGTTCGCCACGTGTCTCCCATGCGCCTGGGGTGGCAAACGGTGGAGGCGGGAAACCGGGCCGTCGCTGGTTGGGGCGGCGGGTCGGTCCTGGCTCCCCGCGCCTTCCGTATCTTGATTGGCCGAGCGGGGCGGCCGAGCCCCAACCCTGATCCTTTATAAAGAGTGGGAGGGGGGATGGCGTCCCACATTCTTTCATCTTCTTCTTCCTTCAGCTTCTGCTCCTCCCTTCCATCTGTCATGGAGAGAGGGAATCCCGGTCCTTCAACAGTGGTGGCGAGGGTCGCCGCTCGACAACGCGTCCCTCCTTCTCCTGCGCCTATGGTGGCAGAGCCAGCCGCGAGGGGAAGGGGGAGGGGGCGAGGCCGTGGGCGAGGCCGGGGCGCTCGGGGAACAGGAGGACGGGGTGGCGCGCCGGCCTCGCCTCCGCTAGCAGCTCCTCCTCCAATGGAGGGCTATGTTGGGGATGACCCTTGTGAGTTCTTCGTCAGGCTGCGCCGGCCGCCGCGCCGTCGCCTTCATCTCCCGACTCCATTTGCGCGGGAGATGGAGCTGGATCCGCCGGAATCGTTGCGGCTGCACATGAGGAGCTGCGGGATCAGTGGCACGCAGGTCCGCGTCGACTTCCCCGCCCCTCACGTGATGTATCTTTGTCGGGGATGGAAGACGTTTGCTCATATCCACTGCTTGACGGAGGGGCTCACTCTCCATTTTAAGCTGATGGAGGGTGGCCTTCTCTCCGTCAAGGTCTTCGGGTGCTTTGGGACCTGTGCAAGGTGTCGCGTGGAGAGCTCTTCTGATAGTGAAGACTCCTCCTCGGGCGGGAGTGACGAGGAGGACAATGGCAGCGACGACGAGGGTAGTAGGCGGCAGGATGATGGGTCCGACTAGGTGTCGGGTGCCGCTCCGTGCGGCACCGGTGACCCCATCATCCGTGTCGCCAGCTCCTTGAACTTCTCGTGGTCGTCTCCTTGGGCGGCTGGCGTTGGGAGGCTACGAAAGAGGAAGAGGGCGGGCGGCAAGGCCGTCAAGTCGGAGTACGCGGGCACCGACACGTCCTGCCGCCTCATCTTCGAGCTTTGCTTCCGGCGCCGCCATCACCATCCAGCCTTTGGACGGCCACCAAGATGTTCTCTTGGTGTCTTCTGCCACCCATAGCTCGCCTAGGCGCTCCTTTTGTCCTTTTCGCCTCCTTGACCTGCCTCCTGAGGAGAGGGACAAGAAAGGGATTACGGGCACCTTATCTCTTTTTAGTTTGTAAGCCTTCGGGCCTTTGTTGAATTTAAAACTTGTAATCCCATCATTCATGTTTTTCATTCCCTATGGACTGTACCTGAGTGGAATGTTTTTTTAATGAAAAAGGGATGTTTGCCGGGTCATTTGTTTGCGGGTGGAACCCACGACAAGGAGTAAATCCTTGATATCTTCAAGATAAACATTTCCTTGCCTGGCAACAGGCCTTGTCGTCTCACCACTTCGCTCGACCTTCCTCACGCCTTTGGCGGAGGCAGGGATGAGGCGGGTTCAGGCTCCTTGTTTCATCCTTCCGCTGCCGCGACAACGACCAAACTTGGCCCCAGGAACGAGCCCTAGGGCCTAGAGTTAGGGGAGCACGGTAGCTTAGGGGAAAACGAGGTTTCACATACCTCAGTCCATAATGGAATGCATGATAAGGGATGAAGAACTTATCTGAAGCTGCAGTCCCCGGCAACCCTGGTTCGCCGTGGGTGAATCTTTGCTCTTGCAGCCCCTGGCAATACTGGCTTGCCAGGGGCTAGATGCTAGTTTGTTCCTCTCTTTTTTCTCCCCAAGTGGTTCAGCATGGATATTTGTGTGCCCTGTGAACCAAAGAAGACAAAAGAAAGACAAAGAGATGCACACTCGACCTCTAAGCTAGGGGTTAGTCGTCGCTAAGCACTATCAACCCTAACCAAGGACGAGACTCGACCTAGCATGCATGCTATAACTTAGGGCGCCAGCGCTTCATTTATATATGCTCAGGGTCTGCGCCTGACTTTGTACAAAGGGTTACATGCGTCATCGGCAAGGCTCGTACAAAAGGTGGCTTGCTGGGGGGCCCGGCAAGCCGCGCCTCACGGGTAAAACTTGCGAAGATGCTCAATGTTCCAGGAGTTACTCACCGGAATGGCATCTTCGGTCTCCAGGCGGACTGCGCCGAGCCTGGTGACTCATATTACCCGATAAGGGCCTTCCCACTTTGGTGTCAACTTGTTGGAATTCTTGGCCGATTGAACACGCCGAAGAACAAGGTCGCCTTCCTCAAAGCTTCGGGCATGAACCTTGCGGCTATGGTAGCGGTGCAAGGCTTGCTGGTAGCGTGCTGCTCTCACAGCCGCCCGAAGACGATCTTCCTCAAGGAGCGTTGTGTCATATTGCCGCAATTGCTCTTGCTCAGGCTCTTGATAAGCGAGTACTCGAGGTGACCCATATATGAGTTCCATGGGGAGAACTGCTTCTGCCCCGTATACCAGGGCAAACAGTGTCTGGCCGGTGGCTCGATTTGGTGTCGTTCTGATTGACCAAAGAACCGCCGGCAAATCATTAATCCAGCGCCTTCCACTCTTGTGCAGTCTGTCAAAGGTCTTTGTCCTCAGGCCTCGCAGTACTTCAGCATTTGCCCTCTCAGCTTGACCATTGTTTCATGGGTGAGCAACAAAAGCGAAACAGACCTTGCTGCCGAGGTCTTGAATGTCTTGCATGAAGGTGTGGCTTGTGAACTGCGTGTCGTTGTCGGTGATAACCCTATTGGGTACACCAAAACGGCACACCAATCCTTTGAAGAACTTGATGGCTGACTGCGTTGTGACCTTCCTCACTGCTTCCACTTCTGGCCACTTTGTGAACTTGTCGATTGCAATGTACAAGTACTCAAAGCCCCCGACAGCACGGGGGAAAGGGCCCAGTATGTCGATCCCCCAGACCGAGAAAGGCCAGGAGAGAGGAATGGTTTGAAGGGCTTGAGCTGGCTGATGAGGCTTCTTCGAATGGAACTGACACGCTTCACACCTGGTGACTAGTGTCGTCGCATCCTAGAGGGCAATGGGCCAGAAGAAGCCTTGCCGAAACGCTTTGCCGGCAAGGGCCCTTGACCCGATGTGGGATCCACATATGCCTCCATGTATCTTCGCGAACAGCCCCAGTCCTTCCTCTCCAGGGATACACTTCAATTTCACGCCGTTCGGCCTCTTTCTGTATAGGACATCATCGACGAACTGGTACATAGTAGAGCGACGGGCTACTTTTTCTGCTTCTTCCTGCTCCTCAGGAAGTTCCCCTGTTTGGAGGAATCGGACGGTATGATGTGCCCAAGCTGGAGCCTGGGGCTCGACGGCGAGGACTAAAGGCATTTCCTCCGCTGTCGGAGCGGCTGTCTCCATGGCAAGAGCTTGATGCTCTGTCGGAGCTAGCCGTCCCGTGGCGGGCTCAGCGTCTCCGGCAACATCCTTGCCGGCGGCTTCGGGGAGCTCGGCGGGAAATTACTTGCCGGGACCTGATTTTCTCCTCTTGTTCTGCTCTGTTGATGGATCAATGGATGGCTGAGTTAGCCGAAGCACAAAGGTACCTCGTTCCACAGGTAGCTTGAGGGCAGCGCGTTTTGACAGGTAATCAGCGATATCATTCTCCGCTCGGGGAACGTATTCTGCCTGTATACCGTTGAAACGCTCTTCCAGCTTTCCCACTTCATCGACGTAGGCCTTCATCAACGGGCTTTGGTAATCCTTGTTGACTTGCTTGATGACAAGTTTTGAGTCGCCTCTGACGACGAGTTTCTTGATTCCGAGGCCCGCCGCGATCCTAAGACCGGCAAGCAGCCCTTCGTACTCAGCCGTATTGTTTGTTAACACCTCCCTGGGGAAGTGCATCTGGATCACGTACTTGACGTGCTCTCCGGTGGGCGCGACAAGCAGTACGCCGGCCCCGGCGCCCTGTAAGGAGAAAGCTCCATCAAAGTACATGATCCAGTCGCAACTTGCCTCCTTGCCGGGGAGAGCGGTCTTCTGGGTTTCTTTGTCAAGCGTCGCGGTCCATTCTGCAACGAACTCCTCCAGGACTCGGCTTTGAATCGTCGAGGTACTCTCAAACTTGAGGCCAAAGCTGGACAGTTCCAGTGCCCACTCTACGATCCTTCCCGTTGCGTCTGGATTGTGCAATATCCGTTGCAGAGGGAGGCGTGTGACGACAGTGATTTCGTGCGCCTGGAAGTAGTGACGCAGCTTCCTCGAGGCCATAAGAAGGCCGAAGAGCAGTTTCTGCACACCGGAGTACCTCAATCTAGCCCCCCTGCAGGAGGGAACTAACAAAGTAGACCGGGTGCTGCATCATTTTCTTCTTCGGTGGCACTTCAATTGGCTGCGTCGTCTCGGCATCAGTGGCATCGGGCTCCGTCGCTGCTATTACCTCATCATCAATTTCTCTCTGCGCCACTAGTGCGGCGCTGACCACCTGGTTCGTTGCCGCCAGGTACAGCAGCAACGGTTCCTGTGGCCTAGGCGCAACTAGTATTGGCGCGGAGGAGAGGTACCTCTTCAAATCTTGCAATGTTGGTTCGGCTTCTGGTGTTCACTCCATCGGGCCCTCCTTTTTCATAATCTTGAAAAAGGGAAGGGCGTGCTCGGCAGACTTGGAAATGAACCTGCTCATGGCGGCAGCGCAACCAGCAAGCCGACGCACATCCTTGACTCGCTTGGGCGCTTCAATCTGCTCTATAGCTTTGATCTTGTCCGGATTGGCCTCTATCCCACGCTGTGACACAAAGAACCTGAGAAGCTTGCCAGACGGGACGCCGAAGACGCACTTCTCAGGGTTCAGCTTGAGATTGATCTTGCATAGGTTTGCAAATGTTTCTTGTAAATCTGATATGAGGGTTGCCCTGTTCTTGGTTTTGACCACTATATCATCCATATAAGCTTCCATATTTCTATGGAGCTGGGGTTCAAAACCAATCTGGACTGCCCATGCAAACGTTGAACCAGCACTCTTCAACCCGAAAGGCATCCGTATAAAGCAATACGTACCACATGGGGTGATGAATGCCGTTTTCTCTTCATCTTCCCTTGTCATGATGATCTGGTGGTAGCCGGAGTAGGCATCGAGGAATGACAACAGATCACACCCAGTTGTGGAGTCAACAATCTGGTCGATGCGCGGCAACGGGAAGGGGTCTTTGGGATAAGCCTTATTAATATCTGTGTAATCAATACACAGCCTCCATTTCCCATTTGCCTTGCGCACTACCACCGGATTGGCCAACCACGTTGGATGGAGCACTCCTCTTACCAAACCCGCTGCTTCCAGTTTTTGGATCTCCTCGGTGATGAACTCTTGTCGTTCCAAAGCTTGCTTTCTGACCTTCTGCTTGACGGGCCGCGCATGAGGACAGACAGCAAGGTGGTGCTCAATCACCTCCCTGGGAACACTGGGGATGTCAGATGCTTGCCATGCAAACACATCGACATTCGCCCGCAGGAAGGTGACGAGCGCGTCTTCCTATTTGTCGTCAAGGGTGGAGCTTATGGTAAAAGCTCCTCCCGTGCCGTCCTCCTTGACAGAAACCTTCTTGGTTCCCGGCGATGTGGCCCTGGACTTCTAGTTTCTATCGGCGGAGCTCTATGGCACGTCCTCGACGGGAGTGCTACACTCCGAAGAGGTGCGCTTGCCGGAGTGGGTGCCTGAGGTCTCACCGGTCTTCTTCTTTTGCCTTCCTGGGGCTCCGGCGGCAGGAGCAAGCGCCTTAGCAGTGGCGGCTGCTGCAACTGCTTGTTGGTACAGTTGGTCAACGCAAATTAGCACATCCTTCTTGTCTGATGGGATGGTGATGATCGTCACAGGCCCCGGCATCTTCAGGGTGTTGTAGGCATAATGTGACGCCACCATGAACTTGGCCAGCGCTGGGCGGCCAAGGATCCCGTTGTAAGGCAAGGGGATCTTGGCAACATCGAACACAATCCTTTTTGTCCTGTAGTTCAGATCACTCCCAAAAGTCACGAGCAACGTGACCTTTCCCTTTGGTTGACTTCTTCCCGGGTTGACCCCCTGAAACGTGCCCGTCTCTTCAAGGTCTTCATCAGGAATCTGCAATTTCTCGATCACGGCAGGCAAGATTAAGTTCAGACCGGCCCCGCCATCGACTAGCATCTTTGTCACCTTGAGGTTGCGTATTGTTGGTGAAACCAACAATGGCAAGCACCCGACTGCAGTAGTGCGATCAGGGTGATCCTTAGTGTCAAAAATGATAGGTGTGCTGGACCACTTCAGCGGCCTTTGGGCATCAAACGACGGTTCCGCCGCTGTAACCTCACACGCCCACTGTTTAAGCTGGCGGTGAGAGGTATGCAGCGAGGCACCTCTATCGACGCACAAGGCCTCTGTAGCTTTCTGAAATTCTTGGTCACCCGACTCATCGTCTTCTTCGTGATCATCGACTTCTGGCTTTTTGTCACGCCCCCGGGCGGGCCTCTCCTGCTGTTTATCTTTGCCGCGACGGCCCGCCTGGCCGTCACGCTTCTTGCCAGACCCATCAGCACCGTCTTGGCATTTCTCCTTGTCCCGCCTCTCATATTCAGCCCTCCGCTTCTCAGCAAGGAACTCAACCTGTCGACAGTTCTCGAGATCATGGCCTTTGGTGCGATGGATCTTGCAGTATTGCTTGTCGGAGTTTCCTGGCTTCTCGGCAGCCGCCAAGGCCTGGCAGGCGACACATCCGGCAATTTCCTTGCCGAGGTCATCTGCCTTGGTTTTATTGGCGGAGCCGGCGTCGTCAGATCCCTCGACGGCAAGCACAGCTTTACCTTTGCGCTTCCTGTTGTGGCGCCGGCCTTTCTTCGCCGGGGCGGCAGTATCCTCATGTGAGGAGTCGGTTTCCATGCCGGCATCTTCGCCGGGGTACTTCATTCCCTCTTCAGCTCGGGCACATCTGTCAGCAAGAACATAGAGTTCTGCCACATCTTTCACCTTGTTCATTGCCAGTTCTTCGCGCATATTGCGGTTACGCACGTCCTGATGGAACGCGCTGATGATGGCGGCAGGGTGAACATCAGGGATATTGTACTGTACCCGGCTGAACCTCTGTATATACTTGCGCAGACTCTCGCCTCCCTTCTGGGGAATGTCATGCAGGTCGCTTGCTTGGCCATGGGCTTGGTGACCTCCAGTAAAGGCGCCCATAAACTCATGGCACAAATCCGACCAAGAGGAAATAGAGTCTACCGACAAGTGCATCAACCACGACATGGCATTGGGTTTAAGAGCCAATGGAAAGTAATTCGCAAGCACCTTATCGTCGCGGGCTCCGGCGGCTTGCATCGCGATGGTGTAGATGTTGAGGAACTCAGACGGGTGAGTCTTGCCGTTGTACTTTTCACCAACGTCAGGTTTGAAGGTGCGGTGAGTGGGCCACTGGAACTTCCGCAGCTCACGGGTAAAAGCCGGACAACCTACCTCGTAAGGTAGGCCTCCAGGGCTCTCCGGGGCCGGGTGGTTCACAGCAGGCCCTGCTCGCCTATCTGACTGGTGGCGCGCTCCGCGCCGGCACTCGATAGTGGTTCGAGCGTCTTCATGGGCTCGTTCCCGAAGAACTTGGCGCTGGTCACAGTGGGTCCGCGGGTCAGACGTTGCTATGGAGATGTCGTCGCCCGCGACGAGCCAGTGTCCGCGGTACCGGATGGGGAAGAGGTGAATGCACCGTGGTCGCGGCGCCGCCGGCTTTCCCGCCACTGGTCCGCGGGACTCCATCGGAGCGTCGACCCGGGGGCCCCACCGGACTTGGTCCGTCTTTGTTGGCCACCGCAACAAGGCTTCGGATAGTGGCTCTCCATTCGTCGAGTTTCCCCGTAGTGTGAGGAAAGTCGAGGAGCAACTGCGCGCGCGCCAGGGCCTCTGCTGGCGTCGGTGGCAGCGAAACCTGCACGGATCACGACGCGCTTCGACTTCTGACCATGTCAGAAGGAGCTCTATCACGACCCCGCGGTCGCATGCCATTTTCACCAGCGCCTCGGCGAGTGGGCAGGTCTTCTACGTCTCGGGAGTGGCGCTCGGGGCTCTTCCCGCGGCGACGCCCGGGATCTTCGGCGTGATTACGCTGTTCATCGCGCGCTACCTGGGAGGAGCGCGCTGTTGGCGCCGGCGTGGGAGTCTCGGAGGCCCTTGCGTCGCCTTCGGGCGGGGCGGCGATGACCTTGGAAGGCCCTGCTCCACTCGCGAAGGGCTTGGCTCCGCCTTTGGATTTGGCGATGTGTGGCCCCTTACCAGGCGCACAAACATCGCCGCCTCCCAAAATCCGGATGCTGGGATGGTGTTGGAGTTCGCGAGCAGCGCCCTGGGTCCTTTCTGTGACCGGTCCGCTGCTCGCCCGCGTCGGGACAGGTTGTCCGGCTTCCGACTAGCCAACCGCCACCGTCGTCTTCTTCTTGGGTGCCATGATGATGAAGAAGCGCCGAACTAACTGCTAAAGCCGATTCTCACAACTGCGTTCCCCTACCTGGCGCGCCAAAGATGTTGGTGGGAACGACACCTATGGGATCACAAGAATCCCTACTATGGTTAGCAGGGCGGGGGTCGTGAGAAGAGCGGATCAAACAAATAGCACACGGTTCGTTTTTCCAGGTTTGGGCTGCGAGGATGCGTAAAACCCTACTCCTGCTTTGGTGGATTGTATATCTGTGTTCTTGACCTAGCTATGGGGCGTGAGGAGCTCCAAAAAGCCGAATCCTCCCTCTGGTCGCCTCGGGCCTCCCTTTATAGAAAAAGGGGTTGCCACAGTGGCACACAGGAGGTGGAAAGGGTACAGTGATGCGAGGTTATCCCTCACATTACATGACAAGGCGCATTTAATGCGTCTTGCTTAGGTGTCCTTGCTTTATCGGGGACGGGGGAGAGACCTGTCTCGTCCGTCGCCGTTCCATCTTGTGTCGACACGCGCCCTGGCCAGCGACGCTTGCGATGCCATGTACGTAGGCAGGCAGCTGAGGTGGCGCACTAGTGGGTCTTCACGAAGATCTGCATGCCGCCATGCAGGTGCCTGCCCAGCTGGTTGGGTCGGCAGCTGCATGCGAACGACGGTGGAGGTTTAGTCGGTGTGGGCCTAGTAGTGGTCCTGCAGATGTCCTTGGCAAGGGCCTTGCCGGGGCCCCAGCAAGGGTTTGCCGAGGCGCCTGCTGTCATCCCCAGCAAGGTGCTTGCCGGGGGCCTTGTGGTTTTCCTCGGCTGGGATCCCACCAAGGGTTGTCGTCTCCTTAGTGCGTATCTGATCTTGAATGTCTTCACAAAGATCTGCATGCGGCCACGGGGATGTCTCCCGAATCCTTGCCCTATGGGGGCAGTGGACTCAAGGGTGATTTGCTCCGTAGGTGTGGGGCGAGTTGCCGCAGCAAGGGTCTTGCCAGGGTTGCTAAAACTGTCTCCCGGCAAGGATCTTGCCGGGGGAGTCCGCTTCGTCCCCTTTGCTCTTCGTGGTCTTGGCCTTGGCGTCGTTCTAGTTCTCTTGAGCTTCGGTCTTACCCTGGCTCACCTCCCTTGCCTTGCTTGGTGTGGTGGTGCCCGTGGCTTAGACTGCCCGTGCACAGTTATAGGGGTACAAAAAGTGTACCCCTCTTTTTGTACACCGACAGAAAGCATGCTTCTATGGTTCAAACTTAGTTAAAAAAGTTGCTAAATCTCAAAGAGAATTGCTTGATGAAATGAATAATAATATACATGACTTTGGTGTTAGAGTTGCTACTAGAGGAGGTAAAATGACTCAGGAACCACTTTATCCTGAGGGACATCCAAAAAGAATTGAACATGATTCACAAAGGAACAACACCACTGCACCTAGTTCTTCTAAAAAGAAAAAGAAAAAGGAAATATATAGGACTTTGCATGCTCCTAGTGAACCTGAAATAGAAAAACCTCTTGATAATGATAATGTAACTTCTATCTCTGATGCTGAAACTCAGTCTGGTAATGAACATTCACCTAGTGATAATGAAGAAGATAATTCTGATGTTCATGAAGACTCTTAGCCTAATAATGAAAAACAACAAGACAATGATGTTGAGATAGAACCACCTGTTGATCTTGATAACTCACAACCTAAGAATAAAAGGTATGATAAAAATGACTTTGTTACTAGAAAACACAGTAAAGAAAGAGAACTGTGGGTTCAAAAACCAATGCCTTTTCCACCTAAGTCAACTAAAAAGAAAGATGATGAAGAATTTGAACACTTTGCTGAAATGCCGAGCCCAGTCTTTTTGCATACTCGATTGACTGATATCTTGAAAATGCCTCCTTATGCAAAGTATATGAAAGACATCATCACTAATAAGAGAAAAATACTTGAAGCTGAAATCTCCACTATGCTTGCTAATTATACTTTTAAGGATGGAGTACCTAAAAACTTGGAGATCCGGGAATACCAACTATACCTTGCTCCATCAAAAAGAATTACGTGAAAACTGCTTTGTGTGATTTAGGAGCTGGTGTTAGTGTTATGCCTTTCTCTTTATATAAAAGACTTGATTTGAATGGACTCACACCTACTGAAACATCAAATCAACTGCCATACCTATCGGTATCTGTGAGGATGTGCCCGTTGTTGTTGTTGCTAATGTTACTATTTTGACTGACTTTGTTATACTTGAGATGCCTGAGGACGACAACATGTCGATTATCCATGGTAGACCCTTCTACAATACTGCAGGGGCTGTTCTTGATTGCGAAAAAGCAAGGTCACTTTTCATATCAATAGTAATGAGCATACGGTGCATTTTTCGAAGAAACAATTAAAAGTGAATGGTATTAATGTTATTGAAAAATCTCCGACAATCATTATTGGAAGCTTTCAAATACCTCTACCTACTGTCAAAAAGAAACATGAAATGCTTATTGTTGGGGACACTCATATCCCCGTTGAGGTAAATTAGTGATATGATAGTTCTTCGGGTTCATGCTAATTGAAAGTGGTGTTAATAAGACTTGATCAACCTTATTAATGGATCATTTTTAGCGGTATGAAGTTGATGAATTTAGTAAGCACTACCTTCTGTCCCTACTTTTTGTTTTCTATTTTTATTAGTTAAATAAAATAAAATGCCATGTTTTGTTTGTTTTCTGAATTTCCCATGCAATAAAAATGACCCAGAAAATAAAAGTTCTCAGAATGCTCTAAAAATTTAATACGATTTTTTCTGAATATTTAAGAATTTCTGGGGCAAATAATATCAGAGGGAGGTGCACCAGGTGGGCACAACCCACTTGGGCACGCTAGGACCCCCAGGCGTGCCCTGGTGGGTTGTGGTCCCCACGTGGGCCCCCTCACTTATCCCTTCACACCACATCATCATTTACCTCTAGAAAAAAAATTCTCCATTGCTCTCTCTCTCTCCCGTGTTGCTCTCAAACCCGCAGATTTTAATCTCTTTGCTCGAAGCTCCATTTCCGAAACTATTTCGGGGGATTGTTGCTTGGTATGTGACTCCACCATTTGTCTAATTAGTTTTTGTTTTAGTTGTTTATATTTTAAATAATTAGCTACTCTTGGTGCTGCTGTAGATGGGCTTGCATGTTGAATTCTTAGAGTTCTAAGTAGTTTGAATGCTTGCTATGGCCTCTATGTATCCCTATGAGTAGTTGGTATCATTTTTGTGAAGTTTAGTTGAGAAACTTTTGCCGACTAAAAATTTCAGAATTTTTGTTCATAGGAAAAACATGAAATCTTTAGGAAGTTTGGTTCCAAGAAGAACTCCAAGGGAGTTATTGGGGAGTCGTCTGACAGTGATCTCCACCTCCGGAGGTTGGCGGAAGTACGGTCGTGTGAATGGCTACACACCCCGTTCATGGAAGAGGCTGGAATCCTGCAATAGTTTACACAATATGCTGTTAATGCTGGCCTCACCGACTTCATTGCAGCTGAATGTGAACAATATCATCTCCTCATAAACACCTTTTTTCAAAGTTTTAATTTCTTTCCTAGGAATAATCCTCCTGAGGTGCAGTTTAATTTATATGTTGAGACCCATCAGATACCACTCACTGAATTTTGTAACATATGTATGATCCCTTCTGACGGGAGCTTAGTTGAGCCTAGGCCGGCAGAGTTTGAGGCCTTTTATCATACCATGACAGTGGGAGATGAGAGAGGGGTGTCAGCTATCACTGCCGCTGGCTTGCATTTTCCAGTTGTTCAGTACTTTGCTCTTTTCATTGCAAAATGCTTACTTGCTAGAGAGAAGGTGGGTGCACTCAATTCACCAGACCTTGCTGTTTTATGTCGTGCACTATAGGGCGACAACACTTATAGCTTGGGAGCTATTGTGGCACGTCGCCTCCACATTAATAGGTCCAAGGGTAAAATGCATGGTGGGATTTTCACTACTCGTTTGGCGGCTCACTTCGAGGTTGAGATACGCCTTCATGATTACCCTCTGACCAAGGTTTACCTAGACCGCGCAGCCATGGAACACCACCATTTATTGCACGAGATTACCCTGGCATCCCTATTCCTTATAACTTGGTCTTCAGCATTGAAACTCGTGATATTATTCCATTGCTTGCTCCTGCTTTGTTTGATCCTATTGCCAGGGCGGATATAGGACTATGCCTACGGACATCGTCATCGCCTACCGAAGCGATCAGGCTGCAGAGGAGGAGGAAGAGCCTCAGCAGTGGGATCAGTGGATGCCCTCTCCTCAGTACCCCAACTACTATCCAGGCTACTGATCGATTACCAAGTTAGGCCAAAAGCCTAAGCTTGGGGGAGTACGTGTTTCTCACCGACATTACATTCATGTCCACTTATACCATTAGTCGGTGTTCACACTTTTTCATTGTATCATCCATGTTAAATTTATTTTCTCGCTTTCTTCTTGTGTGTTTGAAAAACCTTAGAAAAACAAAAAAATAGTTGTAGTTAGTTTACTTTCTATGCATGCTTAGTTGTAATACTAAAAAGAAAACCCAAAAAGATTTCCTTGTTCTTCTTTTGCTTGTTGGGAGCTTTCCTGTGTAAATAGTTTTTCTAGTTTTTGCTTTTCCCTTTTATTTGCTTGTTCAAGAAAACCAAAAACTCCAAAAATATTTCAGTGTGTTTCTCTGAATTTCTTTTCTGTTTATTCAAGTCGTATCAAGGAGAAGACCACGACAAAAATGTTGAGTGGTTCTCTTATGAATAACTGTTGATCTAATAAAGATCCCATTTTACCTTGTCTTCTCCCATTGAATAAAACGTTTCCGGATTCTAGCTTAGTCCACGACATTCTTGCACTGTTATTATTTTCATATCATTCGGTCGTGCAAGTGAAAGGTAATAATGATGATTTTTGATGAACTGGCCGTGGCAGAGAGAAACAGGTATGAACTCAACTTGTTCTGTTTGTGTAAATATGTTTAACCTAGTATCCATGATTCAGCCCATTATGATTAGACATGTTTGCAATGACAATTATAGATTATAGTTTTTCATGCCATACATAAGTACCTAGGAGTAGATAATGATTTATCTTTGATATCAACATTGCGTTAAAATGATTGTGATGTAGTATGATGATATGGTATCCTCCTCTGAATGTTCGAGTGGCTTGACTTGGCACATGTTCATGCATGTAGTTGAATCAAAACCAACATAGCCTCTATGGTATTTATGTTCATGGTGTCCATTTCCTACTCATGCTAGTGTCCAATGTTACTTATGCATAATGCATGTTCATGACCGTTGTTGCTCTCTAGCTGGCCGCTTCTCAACCTATTTTCTAGCCTTCGCCTGTACTAAGTGGCAGTTCTGTTTGTACATTAAAAACCTTGAACCCAAAAGTTATTCCAGATGAGTCCACCATAGCTACCTATATGCGGTATTACCCTGCCGTCCTAAGTAAATTTGCATGTGCCACCTCTAGAAACTTCTAATAAATATCCTTTTTGTGTGCCTGGATCGTTCATGGAACGACAGGAGGTGGTCGGTATCTTCCATGGTAAGCGTGTTATTCTCAGGTCGAGTGTGTATTCACTCATCATCACACGAGAAAAGGGCGGTAATAGGGATGCCCAGTCCCAAACTGCAAATAGAAAAAGCTTACAATAATCAAACAAAAACTCCCAATGGAGTCAAAACCTTTACTTTTATCGCTTGGGAACCTCCACTAGCATGATTAGCATGGAAGATATTGAGAACTGATAGTCGTGAAGTAAATGAAAAGGGTGCATGTCTCAAAATATCATTTACCTCTGTTTTAAAAACTTGAGCTCTGGCACCTGTGCAAATCACTGCTTCCCTCTGCGAAGGGACTATCTATTTACTTTTATGTTGTGTCATCACCTTCTAAAACAAGCGCATGAACCTGAGAGCGTTGCTGTCATGACTTATGCATTGTGTGTAGCTAATGTTGGGTGCATCATTGATGTCTACTACACAACCTTCTTCTTGTAGACGTTGTTGGGCCTCCAAGTGCAGAGGTTTGTAGGACAGTAGCAAAGTTCCCTCAAGTGGATGAGCTAAGGTTTATCAATCCGTGGGAGACGTAAGATGAAGATGGTCTCTCTCAAACAACCCTGCAACCAAATAGCAAAGAGTCTCTTATTTCCCCAACACACCCAATACAATGGTAAATTGTATAGGTGCACTAGTTTGGCGAAGAGATGGTGATACAAGTGCAATATGGATGATAGATATAGGTTTTTCTAATCCGAAAATATAAAAACAGCAAGGTAACTAATGATAAAAGTGAGCAGAAACGCTATTGCAATGCTAGGAAACAAGGCCTAGGGTTCACACTTTCACTAGTGCAAGTTCTCTCAACAATAATAACATAATTTGATCATATAACTATCCCTCAACATGCAACAAAGAGCCACTCCGAAGTCACTAATAGCGAAGAACAAACGAAGAGATTATTGTAGGGTACGAAACCACCTCAAAGTTATCCTTTCTGGTCAATCTATTCAAGAGTTCGTAGTAAAATAACACGAAGTTATTCTTTCCGTTCAATCTATCATAGAGTTCGTACTAGAATAACACCTTAAGACACAAATCAACCAAAACCCTAATGTCACCTAGATACTCCAATGTCACCTCAAGTATCCGTGGGTATGATTATACAATATGCATCACACAATCTCAGATTCATCTATTCAACCAACACAAAGAACTTCAAAGAGTGTCTCAAAGTTTCTACCGGAGAGTCAAGACGAAAAGGTGTGCCAACCCTTATGCAAAAGTTCACGAGGTCACGGAACTCGCAAGTTGATCACCAAAACATACATCAAGTGGATCACATGATATCCCATTGTCACCACAGATAAGCACATGCAAGACATAAATCAAGTGTTCTCAAATCCTTAAAGACTCAATCTGATAAGATAACTTCAAAGGGAAAACTCAATTCATCACAAGAGAGTAGAGGGGAAGAAACATCATAAGATCCAACTATAATAGCAAAGCCCGCGATACATCAAGATTGTACCACCTCAAGAACACGAGAGAGAGAGAGAGATCAAACACATAGCTACTGGTACATACCCTCAGCCCCGAGGGTGAACTACTCCCTCCTCGTCATGGAGAGCGACGGGATGATGAAGGTGGCCACCGGAGAGGGATTTCCCCCTCTGGCAGGGTGCCGGAACGGGTCTAGATTGGTTTTCAGTGGCTACGGAGGCTTCTGGCGGTGGAACTCCTGATCTATTCTGCTCCCCGATGTTTTTAGGGTATATGGATATATATAGGCAAAAGAAGTCGGTCAGGGGAGCCACGAGGGGCCCACGAGGGTGGGGGCGCCCAGGGGGCCAGGCGCGCCCCCTGCCTCATGGCCACCTCGAAGCTTCCTTGACTTCAACTCCAAGTCTCGTGGATCACGTTCATTCAAAATCACGCTCCCGAAGGTTTGATTCCGTTTGGACTCCGTTTGATATTCCTTTTCTGCGAAACACTGAAACAAGGGAAAACTGAAACTGGCACTGGGCTCTGGGTTAATAGGTTAGTCCCAAAAATAATATAAAAGTGTTTAACAAAGCCCATAAACATCCAAAATGGATAATATAATAGCATGGAACAATAAAAAATTATAGATACGTTGGAGACGTATAGAGCATCCCCAAGCTTAATTCCTGCTCGTCCTCGAGTAGGTAAATGATAAAAACATAATTTTTGATGTGGAATGCTACCTAACATATTTATCAATGTAATCTTGTTTATTGTGGCAAGAATACTCAGATCCATAAGATTCAAGACTAAACTTTAATATTGACATAAAAATAATAATACTTCAAGCATACTAACTAAGCAATCATGTCTTCTCAAAATAACATGGCCAAAGAAAGTTCATCCTACAAAATCATATAGTTTGGTCATGCTCCATTTTCGTCACACAAGAATGCTCTCATCATGCACAACCCCGATGACAAGCCAACCAATTGTTTCATACTTTTGTAATCTCATACTTTTTTCAACTTTCATGCAATACATGAGCGTGAGCCATGGATATAGCACTATGGGTGGAATAGAATATAATGAGGGGTTATGTGGAGAAGGCAAAAAGGAGAGAGTCTGACATCGACGCGGCTAATCAATGGGCTAGGGAGATGCCCATCAATTGATGTCAATGCAAGGAGTAGGGATTGCCATGCAACGGATACACTAGAGCTATAAATGTATGAAAGCTCAACAAAAGAAACTAAGTGGGTGTGCATCCAACTTGCTTGCTCACGAAGACCTAGGGCACTTGAGGAGGCCCATTGTTGGAATATACAAGCCAAGTTCTATAATGAAAAAATCCCACTAGTATATGAAAGTGACAAAACAAGAGACTCTCTATCATAAAGATCATGGTGCTACTTTGAAGCACAAGTGTGGAAAAAGGATAGTAGCATTGCCCCTTTTTATTTTCTTTTTTTGGGCCTTCCTTTTTTATTTGGCCTTTCTCTTTTTTGGGGGGGGGGGACAATGCTCTATTAATGATGATCATCACACTTCTATTTATTTACAACTCGGTACAAGAACAAGATATCACTCTATATGAATGCCTCCGGCGGTGTACCGGGATGTGCAATGACTCATGAGAGACATGTATGAAAAATTTATGAACTGTGGCTTTGCCAGAAATACGATGTCAACTACATGATCATGCAAGGCAATATGACAATGATGATGCGTGTCATAATAAGCAGAATGGTGGAAAGTTGCATGGCAATATATCTCGGAATGGCTATGGAAATGCCATAATAGGTAGGTATGGTGGCTTTTTTGAGGAAGATATAAGGAGGTTTATGTGTGATAGAGCGTACCGTATCACGAGAATTGGATGCACCGGTGAAGTTTGCACCAACTCTCAAGGTGAGAAAGGGCAATGCACGGTACCAAAGAGGCTAGCAATGATGGAAGGGTGAGAGTGTGTATAATCCATGGACTCAACATTAGTCATAAAGAACTCACATACTTATTGCAAAAATCTACAAGTCATCAAAAACCAAGTATTACACGCATGCTCCTAGGGGGATAGATTGGTAGGAAAAGACCATCGCTCGTCCCTGACTGCCACTCATAAGGAAGACAATCAAATAACACCTCATGTTTGAAATTTGTTACATAACGTTTACCATACGTGCATGCTACGAGACTTGCAAACTTCAACACAAGTATTTCTCAAATTCACAAGTACTCAACTAGCACAACTTTTATATCACTATCTCCATATCTCAAAACAATCATCAAGTATCAAACTTCTCTTAGTATTCCATGCACTTATATGAAAGTTTTTATTATGCCTAAAAGCAAATTGCCATGTTGTTCTAAAGGACTCTCAAAATAATATAAGTGAAACATGAGAGATCAATTATTTCCATAGAATAAAACCACCACCGTGCTCTAAAAGATATAAGTGAAGCACTAGAGCAAATGACAAACTACTCCAAGAGATATAAGTGAAGATCAATGAGTAGTTGAATAATTATGCAACTATGTGAAGACTCTCTAACATTTAAGAATTTCAGATCTTGGTATTTTATTCAAACAACAAGTAAAAAAAATAAAAAAAATGACGCTCCAAGAAAAACACATATCATGTGGCGAATAAAAATATAGCTCCAAGTAAAGTTACCGATGAACGCAGACGAAAGAGGGGATGCCTTCTGGGGCATCCCCAAGCTTGGGCTCTTGGTTGTCCTTGAATATTACCTTGGCGTGCCTTGGACATCCCCAAGCTTAGGATCTTGTCACTCCTTATTCCATAGTCCATCGAATCTTTACCCAAAACTTGAAAACTTCACAACACAAAACTTAACAGAAAACTCGTAAGCTCCGTTAGTATAAGAAAATAAATCACCACTTAGGTACTGTTGTAAACTCATTCTAAATTCACATTGGTGTAATATATACTGTATTCAACTTCCCTATGGTTCATACCCTCCGATACTACTCATAGCTTCATCAAAATAAGCAAACAACACATAGAAAACAGAATCTGTCAAAAACAGAACAGTCTGTAGTAATCTGTAGGTTCCGAATACTTCTGTAACTCCAAAAATCCTGAGAAATTAGGAAGTCCCAGGAAATTTGTTTAATGATCTACTGAAGTTGGAATTGGTATTTTATCGCTCTCTGGTAAAAAATTAAAATTATTCCCGTGAGCGCATACTTTTTGTTTTTCTACAGCAAGATCAAATAACAATCACCCAAGAAGGTCCTAAAGGATTTACTTGGCACAAACACTAATTGAAACATAAGAAACACAATCATAACAGAGGATAGATGATTAATTTATTACTAAACAGGAACAAAAAGCAAGAAACAAAAATAAAATCGGGTTGCCTCCCAACAAGCGCTATCGTTTAACGCCCCTATCTAGGCATGATGATTTCAATGATGCTCACATAAAAGATAAGAATTGAAACATAAAGAGAGCAACATGAAGAATATGACTAGAACATTTAAGTCTAACCCAGTTCCTATGCATAGGAATTTTGTGAGCAAACAACTTATGGGAACAATAATCAACTAGCATAGGAAGGCAAAACAAGCATAACTTCAAAACTTTAAGCACATAGAGAGGAAAGTTGATATTATTACAATTTCTACAAGCATATATTCCTCCCTCATAATAATTTTCAGTAGCATCATGAATGAATTCAACCATATGACTATCACATAAAGCATTCTTTTCATGATCTACAAGCATAGAAATTTCACTACTCTCCACATAAGCAAAATTCTTCTCATTCGGAATAGTGGGAGTATCATAAGAAACTCGAATACTACAATTTTTTTCCACATTAAAGGAGTAATGTTAAGAAAAAGGGTAATCATAATCATGACAAGTTTTATAAATATAATCATCACTACTTTTTATAGCATATATATCATAACAATAATTATCATAAGTAGCAACTTTGTTCTCATCATAATCGATTGAAACCTCTTCCAAGATAGTGGAATCATTACTAAATAAAGTCATGACCTCTCCAATTCCACTTTCATAATTATCACAATAAGATTCAACATCCTCCAAAATAGTGGGATTACTACTTCCTAAAGTTGACACTCTTCCAAACCCACTTTCATCAATATAATCATCATAAGTAGGAGGCATGCTATCATCATAATAAATTTGCATATCAAAACTTGGGAGACTTAAAATATCATCTACATTAAACGTAGCATCCCCAAGCTTGGGACAAACATTAATTTCAGAAAATATATTCTCAAAAACATCATCTTCATCAAACATAGAATCCCAAGCATGGGCCTTTTTATATCATAAGCATAATCACTCTCATCATTAATAGTATGGATAGCACCAATAGTATAGCAATTATCATCATCACAATGAGTAGTAGGAGCAACATCATTTGGGAGGGATACCTTTCTACCTTTGCTTCTCTGTCTTTTCTTTTTCTTCTTCACATCATGTGTGTGTTTAACCCTCTTTTTTGAGCTCCTTATTAATGAGACTGGTTGAATAGAAGGCTCCTCCTCATTACCTGATTCATCATAAGAAATAATAGGAGGATATTGGGAAGCCTCTTCCCTTTCATTAGTGTTCTCTTCATCCTCTTTTGTTTTCTTTTATTTATATACTTGGCAATATAAGGATTTTCAATGCAATTCACCGCACAATACATATAAATTTCCTCTAGATCAAAATTAAGAACTCTATCAAGGGAAAATTCTAGAATAACCTTAGATATACGTTTCATTTCTTCATAACCTAAGAGGAAACTAAGTTCATTATGATGTGCAAGGGAAATTAAGTCATCACAATTTTTGGACATGATACGATCATGAAACAATTTGCATTGGGTACTGAAATGATCACGTTCATTGCAAAGTTCACAAGTACGGCTAAGAAAGTTTAAATTTTCAGCACAACACATCTAGCCTTTCTTGCAACCATTTAGTTTCCAAATACTTATGCCTCTTGCAGAATCTATATTCCCTGTTAGGTATGTACTTGCAAACTCTATGCACTCCACAAAAATCGATATGCTTATATGAGATATTTTCATCATGACTAGTGCAATCATCATTAGTACTATGGATATTCAAAGAGTTCATACTAATAACATTGCAATCATGCTCATCATTCAAAGATTTAGTGCCAAACATTTTATAGACTTCTTCTTCTAGCACTTGAGCACAATTTTCCTTTCCATCATTCTCACGAAAGATATTAAAAAGATGAAGCGTATGAGGCAAACTCAATTCCATTTTTTTGTAGTTTTCGTTTAAAAAATAAACTAGTGATAAAACAAGAAACTAAAAGATTCGATTGTAAGATCTAAAGATATACCTTCAAGCACTCACCTCCCCGGCAACGACGCCAGAAAAGAGCTTGATGTCTACTACACAACCTTCTTCTTGTAGACATTGTTGGGCCTCCAAGTGCAGAGGTTTGTAGGACAGTAGAAAATTTCCCTCAAGTGGATGACCTAAGGTTTATCAATCCATGGGAGGTGTAGGATGAAGATGGTCTCTCTCAAACAACCCTGCCACCAAATAGCAAAGAATCTCTCGTGTCCCCAACACACCCAATACAATTGTAAATTGTATAGGTGCACTAGTTCGGCGAAGAGATGGTGATACAAGTGCAATATGGATGATAGATATATGTTTTTGTAATCTGAAAATATAAAAACAGCAAGGTAACTAATGATAAAAGTGAGCACAAACAGTATTGCAATGCTAGGAAACAAGGCCTAGGGTTCATACTTTCACTAGTGCAAGTTCTCTCAACAATAATAACATAATTGGATCATATAACTATCCCTCAATATGCAACAAAGATTTACTCCAAAGTCACTAATAGCGGAGAACAAACGAAGAGATTATTGTAGGGTACGAAACCACCTCAAAGTTATCCTTTCTGATCGATCTATTCATGAGTTCGTAGTAAAATAACATGAAGCTATTCTTTCCGTTCAATCTATCATAGAGTTCGTAATAGAATAACACCTTAAGACACAAATCAAACAAAACCCTCATGTCACCTAGATACTCCAATGTCACCTCAATTATCCGTGGGTATGATTATACGATATGCATCACACAATCTCAGATTCATCAACTCGACCAACACGAAGAACTTCAAAGAGTGTCCCAATGTTTCTATCGAAGAGTCAAGACGAAAACGTGTGCCAACCCCTATGCAAAAGTTCACGAGGTCATGGAACTCGCAGGTTGATCACCAAAACATACATCAAGTGGATCACATGATATCCCATTGTCACCACAGATAAGCACATGCAAGACATACATCAAGTGTTCTCAAATCCTTAAAGACTCAATCCGATAAGATAACTTCAAAGGGAAAACTCAATTCATCACAAGAGAGTAGAGGGGGAGAAACATCATAAGATCCAACTATAATAGCAAAGCTCACGATACATCGGGATTGTACCACCTCAAGAACACGAGAGAGCGAGAGAGAGAGAGAGAGAGAGATCAAACACATAGCTACTGGTACATACCCTCAGCTCTGAGGGTGAACTACTCCCTCCTTGTCATGGAGAGGGCCGAGATGATGAAGATGGCCACCGGAGAGGGATTCCCCCCTCCGGTAAGGTGCCGGAACGGGTCTAGATTGGTTTTCAGTGGCTACGGAGGCTTCTGGCGGCAGAACTCCCAATCTATTCTGCTCCCCGATGTTTTCAGCGTGTATGGATATATATAGGCGAAAGAAGTCGGTCAGGGGAGCCACGAGGGACCTCGAAGCTTCCTTGACTTCAACTCCAAGTCTCCTAGATCACGTTCGTTCCAAAAATCATGCTCCTGAAGGTTTCATTCGTTTGGACTCCGTTTGATATTCCTTTTCTACGAAACACTGAAACAAGGGAAAAAATAGAAACTGGCACTGGGCTTTGGGTTAATAGGTTAGTCCCAAAAATAATATAAAAGTGTTTAATAAATCCCATAAACATCCAAAACGGATAATGTAATAGCATGGAACAACAAAATATTATAGATATGTTGGAGACGTATCAATCATGACTGAATCTTTTCTACCATGAATTACAATGTTTAGTCGATGCTTGGACTTTGGAGGTGCTCTGCATTTATGTTTTGCGGTCTAAAAAAGGGCTAGCAAGATACCACTATTGTCATACTATATCATGGTTGTTTTCACAACGTTGCCGTTTGAGATATCTTATTATTGCTCACTAGCTGATTATGTTATTGATATGAGTTAATATAATCTTTAAGAGTTATTGTCGGCATGGTTAGTTATAATGTTGGCTGAAAACCTGGGTGTTGTTTAAGCTTATTTATGCAAACAAGAGCAAAAGAGTTCGTAAAAGTTTTTCTTTTTCACTTTCAGTTTATCCACGGAAGTGCTTGAGGACAAGCAAAGGTTTAAGCTTGGGGGAGTTGATACGTCTCCAATGTATCTACTTTTCCTGACGCTTTTCCTCTTGTTTTGGCCTCTAATTTGCATGATTTGAATGAAACTAACTCCGGACTGACGTTGTTTTCAGCAGAACTACCATGCTGTTCTTCTTGTGCAGAAATAAAAGTTCTCGGAGAGGAAAGAAACTTTGCGAGGATTTTTTATACAATAAATAAGAATTTCTGGAGCCAAGATCCATCGGAGGGGGGCACCTGGGTGGGCACGCCCACCCTC
This sequence comes from Triticum urartu, assembly GCF_003073215.2. Lineage (NCBI taxonomy): Eukaryota > Viridiplantae > Streptophyta > Magnoliopsida > Poales > Poaceae > Triticum > Triticum urartu. The sequence goes on along the minus strand of NC_053025.1, from coordinate 288,669,669 downwards.
CTGGCACGCCCAGGTGGGTTGTCCCTTCCTGGTGGCCCCGTAGACCCTGAAACTGATGCTATAAAATCCTATTTTTCTAGAAAAAAACCAGGAAGAAAAAATTATCATGATCCACGAGATGGAGCCGCCGTCACCTCCTGTTCTTCATCGGGAGGCCAGATCTGGAGTCCGTTTGGGGCTCCGGAGAGGGGGATCTTCGTTCTTCATCATTACCAACCCATCTCCATCGACAGTTCAATGATACTCCCCACCGGGAGTGAGTAATTCCTTTGTAGGCTCGCTGATCAGTGAGGAGTTGGATAAGATTCAACATGTAATTGAGTTAGTTTTGTTAGGGCCTGATCCCTACTATCCACTATGCTCTAAGATTGATGTTTCTATGACTTTGCCATCCTTAATGCTTGTTAGTTTGGGCCCGGGTGCCATGATTTCAGATCTGAATTGTTTATGTTATCACCATTATATCCATGGTCTAGATCCGACCTTGCAAGTTATAGTCTCCTACTACGTGTTATGATCCGGCAACCCAGAGTGACAATAGTCAGGACCACTCCCGATGATGACCGTAGTTTGAGGAGTTCATGTATTCACCGTGTGTTAATGCTGTGTTCCGGTTCTCTATTAAAAGGAGGCCTTAATATCCCTTAGTTTCCAATAGGACCCCGCTGCCATGGGAGGGTAGGACAAAAGATGTCATACAAGTTCTTTCCATAAGCACGTATGACTATTTACGGAATACTTCCTCCGTAAACTAATATAAGAGTGTTTAGATTACTAAAATAGTGATCTAAACACTCTTATATTAGTTTACAAAGGGAGTACATGCCTACATTATATTGATGAACTGGAGCTAGTGCTGTATCACCCTAGGTTATAAGTGTCTCATGATGAATATCAAACAACAAGTCACCGATCCAATTCCTACGAATTTGTCTTGTATTGTTCTTGCTAAGTTACTACTGCTATCGTTACTGTTGCACTTGTTACAAAACTGTTGTTATCACTGTTACCGTTACCATTGCTGCTGCTACTATTATCAAGACTATCATATTACTTTGCTACTGATCACGTTGCTGCAGATAACTAATCTCCAGGTGTGGTTGAATTGACAACTCAGCTGCTAATACCTTCAAATATTCTTTGGCTCCCCTTGTGTCGAATCTATAAATTTGTGTTGAATACTCTACCCTCGAAAACTGTAGCGATCCCCTATACTTGTGGGTTATCAGTTACTCCTTGTAGAGTTCCATCATTGTCGAGTTACCCCTTTTCCTTTTCGTAAATATGATGAAGATCCTGAAGGAAGAATGACAACTTCGTCACGACCCGCTGATGCAAAGAAATGATGACATCAATACGGTGTACCGACCTCTCCGATAAGAGCAATCGGGACCGAGAAGACATGTTAAAATTTCGTAACCCAATCCTTTCCCCTTACTCCACTTCTTATATCTCAGGACGAGATTTTATTTTAGTGGAGGAGGTTTGTAACACCCCGGTAGTAAAGCTATAGTAATACCATACTAGTGGTGTGATGTCATCACAATTAATTTTGCTAAACCTCACTTTGATACATGTAACATCCCAAATTTTCAATTTGGAATGTTATACACTAGATCATCATTGCATATCATATTTACTGCATTTTGGTTGATCCTAGAAATTTCAAGCAACTCAAGGACCCTCGGAGAGAGTTGGGGATTTTGTTATTTTCATATTTGAGTTGTCTCAAATTTTGAAAAATAGGATCATTTGATTTTTATTTATTTTATCTTCAATTATTTCTATTATAAAAATTATGAGAGAGGAAATAAAATGACTTTCCCAAAATAAAGAAATATTGGGGATTTAATAAAAAATCAAATAAGATTTTATTTGGTTTTATTTGCTATTTTATTTGAATTTAGGAAAAATGCGCATTTTTCAAAATTGCATTTAGGCCCCAAATAAATGTTCATCCTGTGCGGCTTGATTTTAGAAACCGAGGAAACATTATTTCGGGGTTTTTAGAGTCCGTTTAGTATTCCTTTTGTTTTTTTTCGAGCATAATTTTTTTTCTAAAAAGTCTGAACCGACCGTGGGCCGTAAACGGCCAGGACTCCTCCTGGACGGGCCTTCTTATAAGAGCCCCGAGGCCCCGGCCAAGCCCAGCCGTGCCCCTACCCGGAACCCTAACCCTAGTCGCCCGCCGCTGCCACGCCGCCGCCCGCCCGCGCCGCCGCCACCCGCCGCCGCCATTCGCCGGAGTCGCCGGAGGTAGACCTCGCGCCACCGGGGTTTTTTTAGAAAACCGTTGTAGGACACGACCACTAAGCTAAAGACCTAGATTCACTACTCACTCTCTTCTCTTTCTGACTTCTCATCTTTCCTACTCTTTTAGGATGGCGGATGCAAGGAACAAGTTCACGCAACCGGATGAAGATACACCCTTTGGACGTCACTTGAAGGAAGTCACTAGATACCTTAACATAGGAGTACCAAGCTTCACCGGAACCTACAACGCCACTTTACCTGAAGAAGAGCGCTGGATGATTCAAGTTCAAGTTCCAGGAAGGACGTTCATGCCAGTCGCTGAGTCCATAGAGTTTTCTTTTGATGCACCAACTTGGAGTCTAGGAAAGAGCATGGCAGCTCACATCGCCATGGGACGCATTGGAGAAGTCTACCGCAATGATCTCAAGGATACTATCTACCAGATTTGTGAGCGCCGAGATGAGCACTGGGAGATGATCAGTACCAGGAAGGATAGATCAGTTGCAACTTTTTTCCAGGAGTTAAACCAGCATATTCAACGTCAGGAGAACCAGATGTGCGCCGACATGATAGATCTGAAGAAGGCGAGGACAAGAATCAAGGAACTAGAGGAAGAACTCAAGGCTACACGTGAAGATTATGAAGAAGAAATTGAAGTATTAGTGGAGAAGAATGACGATCTGATCAAGAAGATCGGAATATTTATGGGAGGCCCTACACCAGTAGAAGAAGACGAAGAACCCAAAGAGATTCGTCCGGAAGACTACATCATCATCGACGACACCGACTCAGATCCAGATGATAGCGATGATGACTATGTTGATGAAGCCGGAGCAGATATAATGGAGTCTGCAACCGAATAATATTTCTAGTAGACCACCTCATCAGTAGTAGTAGTAGTCCACCATGTAAATATAGTAGTCCGAGCACTTTTGCGATAGTTAGATCGATTGTATGCTCTTGTTTGATTGATTGAATGAAGTGAATTGTTTGCTTTTGCCTCATGTGCATATGGGTAGTGTTTTCTCTTTAGACCCCCTCTATTCTTAAATCTCATCTTTTCTAAAAACCCTCAGATGCCTCCGAGACGTGACCCCGGATTTACCTTCCCACCGGAGCTCACCCAGTTGATCTAGCAGCAAAACACATTGATGCAGTTGCTAGTACAGAATCAGAATCAGGGGAACAACAACAACAACCCACCACCACCACCTGTTGATCACTTAGCCCGTTTTCTTAGGCTGAATCCGCCGGTGTTTTCCAGTAGCACCGAGCCGATAGTAGCAGATGATTGGCTCCGCAAGACAGCTAGAGAGTTGACCACAGCGGGATGCATGGATGCGGAAAAGGCGAAGTTTGCCGCACACCAGCTTGAAGGACCCGCAGCATCATGGTGGGAGAATTTCACAGCCACTTTCCCTGTCGACACTGTCACGTGGGACCAGTTTCAGCAGGCTTTTCGAACTGCCCATGCTATGGCCATGAAGAAGCGAGAATTTCGCAACTTGCGCCAAGGAGGACGGATAGTTGGCCAGTATGTGGAGGACTTTAGTAAATTAGCACGTTATGCCCCAGATGATGTTGCTACGGATGCAGCTAAGCAGGAGAAGTTTCTGGAAGGACTGAATGATGAGTTGAGCATGCAGTTAGTGGTAGCAACCTTCAACAACTACCAAGAGTTGGTAGATCGTGCTCTCATGATTGAAGGGAAGCAGCAGCAGATTGAGAATCACAAGAGGAAGAATGGACAAGGGAAGCACAATTCAGGAGCTCAGCAGAAGCCATGTTTTACCCCTAGACCGAGAGGACATTTTCAGCATACCCATGGAGGAGGTAGCTCGCACAATCACAATGGCACCAAGAATGGTAATGGGAATGGAGGAAGCAACGGCCAGAACCGCACCAACCCATCGACCCCAGCCAAGAGAGACCTGAGCCAAGTCACTTGTTTTAAGTGCCAGAAGACCGGACATTATGCCAATGAATGTCCTGAATCACAGAATGGTAATGGCAATGGAAGCTCTAGGAAGAAGCCGAACCCTTTCAACAGGGGACAGGTGAGCCACGTTAACGTGGAGGAGGTTGAAGAGCAGCCAGATGCAGTAATTGGTAAGTTTTTGGTTAAGTCATTTACTGCACTCATTCTTTTTGATACCGGTGCATCGCATTCATACATATCAAGGGGATTTGTGCATAAGTATAACCTGCCCACCAAAGTTCTTAGAACACCTATGTTAGTAAGCTCACCAGGAGCGGAGTATATGGCTAGCCAAGGATGTTTTCAAGTGCCATTAAGTATAGGTAGGCATGTGTTCCCCTCGGATTTGATAATATTGGAATCCCAAGGTTTGGATGTAATTCTGGGTATGGATTGGTTGTCGATGTATGGAGGAAACATCGATTGCGCCAGTAAGTCGATCTTGCTTACCACCCCAGAAGGGAGAAGGATCAAGTATGTATCCCGGCATGTGCCGACGAGGACTCAAGTAAATTGTTTAACAGGAGTTGTGCAGGAGGAAGTACCAGTAGTGAAGGATTTCCCCAATGTATTTCTAGAAGAATTGCCAGGCATGCCACCGGATAGAGATATTGAGTTTTTGATTGAGCTTTTGCCAGGCACAGGGCCAATATCAAAGAGACCATATAGGATGCCCGCAAAGGATTTGGTGGAGATTAAGAAGCAAATTAAGGAGTTACTGGATAAAGGATATATTCGCCCAAGTTATTCTCCTTGGGGATCGCCAGTACTTCTAGTGGAAAAGAAGGATGGATCGTTAAGGATGGTTGTTGATTATCGAGGTTTGAATGAAGTAACAATCAAGAACAAGTACCCACTACCAATGATCAATGATCTGTTTGATCGATTGCAAGGAGCTAAGGAATTTTCCAAGATCGATCTGCGATCAGGATACCACCAGTTGAAGATTCGAGAACAGGATATACCTAAGTCAGCTTTTACCACCAGGTATGGGCTATATGAGTATACCATTATGTCATTTGGTCTGACTAACGCACCTGCATATTTTATGAACATGATGAACAAAGTGTTTATGGAGTTCTTGGATAAGTTCGTCGTAGTGTTCATTGATGATATCCTGGTTTACTCAAAGAATGAAGAGGAGCATAAGGAGCATTTGAGTTTGGTTCTTGGAAAGCTCAGAGAACATCAATTATATGCCAAGTTTAGCAAATGTGAGTTTTGGTTGAAAGAAGTTGGATTTCTCGGAAACATTATATCGGGAGAAGGTATAGCAGTAGATCCCACTAAAGTTGATACCGTGACCAAGTGGGAAGCGCCAACCACAGTTGGAGAGATCCAGAGTTTTCTTGGACTCGCAGGATACTACCGGAGGTTTACTGAGAATTTCTCAAAGATTGCAAAGCCTATGACGGAGTTGTTGAAGAAGGATACCAAGTTCAAATGGACTGAGGAATGTGAGGCTAGTTTCCAGGAGTTGAAAAAACGTTTGGTTACCTCACCAGTGTTGATTTTACCAGATCACACCAAGGATTATGAGGTGTATTGTGATGCTTCACGTCGAGGACTTGGAGCAGTGCTTATGCAGGAAGGAAGAGTGGTTTCATATGCCTCTCGACAGCTTAAGCCTCATGATTTAAATTATGCCATGCATGATTTGGAGTTAGCAGCCGTAGTGCATCCATTGAAGACTTGGAGACACTTTCTCATTGGAAATCATTGTGAGGTGTACACGGATCACAAGAGTTTGAAGTATATTTTCACGCAGAAGGAGTTGAATCTCAGGCAAAGGAGATGGTTGGAGCTCATCAAGGATTATGATATGAGATTGCATTATCATCCCGGAAAGGCTAACGTAGTAGCTAACGCGTTGAGCCGTAAAAGACATGTCAACACCCTAATGACGGGAGATTTACCAAGGGAGTTAGCCGAAAATCTTCGTGAGCTATGTTTGGAGATAGTCCCGAGAGGCTATATAGCAGCATTGGAGATTCAGTCTACTTTGATGGATAAGATCAGAGAAGCTCAAAGGACTAACAAGGAGATCGCTTCTATTAAGGAGAAAATGAGCAAAGGAAAAGCTAAGGGATTTCGTGAGGATGAGCACGATACCTTATGGTTTGAAGACCGTGTCTATCTACCAAATGATTCGGAGATCAGGAAGTTAATTTTACAAGAGGCCCATGATTCACCGTATTCGATTCACCCAGGAAATACCAAGATGTATTTGGAATTGAAGGATATTTTCTGGTGGGCCGGAATGAAGAAGGATATTGCAGAATATGTAGCAGTTTGTGATGTATGTCAGAGAGTAAAGGTAGAGCATCAGAAGCCAGCCTGATTGCTACAGCCATTGCCGATACCCGAATGGAAGTGGGATAAGCTAGGCATGGATTTTATTACAGGATTGCCCAGAACACGTTCAGGCTATGACTCGATATGGGTTGTAGTCGATCGTTTGACAAAGGTAGCTCATTTCATTCCAGTGAAGACAACCTATACCAGTGCAAAGTTGGCAAAGATATACATGACTAGAATCGTTTGTCTGCATGGAGTTCCAAGGAGCATAGTATCAGATAGAGGAACCCAATTTACCTCAAAGTTCTGGAATCAGTTGCATGAAACTTTGGGAACCAGACTGGAGTTTAGCACAACTTTCCACCCGCAGATAGATGGACAGACTGAGAGAGTCAATCAGATTTTGGAGGATATGCAGAGAGCTTGTGCGCTAGATTACGGATCTAGCTGGGACGAGAATTTGCTGTATGCAGAGTTCTCTTACAACAACAGCTATCAATCCAGTTTGAATATGGCCCCTTTTGAAGCCTTGTACGGAAGGAGGTGCAGGACCCCATTGTCTTGGGATGAAGTTGGAGACCGCCAGTTGTTTGGACCGGATCTGATAAAGGAGTCTGAACAGAAAGTGAAATTGATTCGCGATAGGCTCAAGGTAGCTCAATCCAGGCAGAAGAGTTATGCAGATTCTAAACGCAAGGAGACAGTTTACGAAGTCGGAGACCGAGTTTATCTTCAAGTATCACCACTCCGAGGAGTTAAGCGCTTTGGAGTTAAGGGAAAGTTAGCGCCACGTTTTGTAGGCCCATACAAAGTTTTGGAGCGTATGGGAGAAGTTGCCTATAAGTTGGAATTGCCCGAAGGATTGTCAGGAGTTCACGATGTGTTCCATGTATCCCAGTTGAAGAAGTGCCATGCAGAGATGGCTGACATACCGCTGAGAGATACGGTGCCACTGGAAGCGATTCAGTTGGATAGTGATTTGACCTATGAGGAGAAACCAGTTAAGATTCTAGAGTTTGCCAGTCGAGTCACCCGCAGCAAGGTTATCATGTTTTGCAAAGTTCAGTGGAGTCACCACACGGAGGATGAAGCCACCTGGGAACGAGAGGAAGATTTGCTGAAGGACCACCCTAACCTATTTTCTAGCCAACCCGAATCTCGAGGGCGAGATTCATCTTAAGGGGGTAGGTTTGTAACATCCCAAATTTTCAATTTGGAATGTTATACACTAGATCATCATTGCATATCATATTTATTGCATTTTGGTTGATCCTAGAAATTTCATGCAACTCAAGGACCCTCGGAGAGAGTTGGGGATTTCGTTATTTTCATATTTGAGTTGTCTCAAATTTTGAAAAATAGGATCATTTGACTTTTATTTATTTTATCTTCAATTATTTCTATTATAAAAATTATGAGAGAGGGAATAAAATGACTTTCCCAAAACAAAGAAATATTGGGAATTTAATAAAAAAATCAAATAAGATTTTATTTGGTTTTATTTGCTATTTTATTTGAATTTAGGAAAATGCGCGTTTTTCAAAATTGCATTTAGGCCCCAAATAAATGTTCATCCTGTGTACCTTGATTTTAGAAGCCGGGGAAAATTTATTTCGGGATTTTTGGAGTCCGTTTAGTATTCCTTTTGGTTTTTTTTCGAGCATAATTTTTTTTAAAAAAAAGTCCGAACCGACCTTGGGCCGTAACCGGCTAGGACTCCTCCTGGCCGGGCCTTCTTATAAGCGCCCCGATGCCCCGGCCAAGCCCAGCCGCGCCCCCCACCCGAAACCCTAACCCTAGCCGCCCGCCGCCGCCGCCGCCCGCGCCGCCGCCCGCCCGTGCCGCCGCCACCCGCCGTTCGCCGGAGTCGCCGGAGGCAGACCTCGCGCCGCCGGGTTTTTTTTAGAAAACCGTTCGGTTTTCCGACGGTTTTGTTCGTTTTTTTTAGTTTCAGTTTTTTTTAAATAGATCAGGTTTTCGGTTTATTTAATTAGCGAGCGTTCGTCCGTTCGTTCGTTTTAACGAACGTTCGTCGTTTTTCTTTTTCTCGGATTAAATCCGCGGTTTTTCAGATCGCGATTCCTGATCCGATTTTCGTTTTAGTCTAACTTTTCGCTCGTTTATCGGAATCAGACGATTCAAGCGCCTGAAGTTTCGTCTCGAAACCCTCTTGCCGTTTAACCAACTCAAACAAGTTTTTGCCACTGTAAAGAATTGCCCTAGATCCAGAATAGTAAACGAAGCCTGTTTCTTTTGCCGTTTGTCTTTGGTTGCTTCGTTCTATTTGATTCTTTTTGCCAACCGGAGTTCTTAAGTTGAAATTTCTGGTTACATCTCTTATTTGAGTTTTACCTGTGCATTAGTTGAGTACTTATTGAATGCTTGTTTGTTTGCGATAGAGTACCCGGAGTGCGCCGCTTGCTACTTCGAATCGCTAGGTTTCCCGGATCATCAGCAAGGCAAGTAACACTTTGATCATGCTTTCCCTCTACCCAATTTTAATGCATTAGATCAATCCTCACACATTGCATGATTAGGATCTAATTAAATTGTGGGTTTGGGAAGTAGTTGAGGTAGTACCTATTACCTGTTATAATCAAACCTTTGGGAGTTACTTCTACGTTTGCTTATTATGCCATGCTATGCTAGTAGACGTGGATTGGGTGAGTGTATCCATGACAGATGTGAGATTGTTAATTAATGGTTTATTTAAGGTGACAACTTAAACACACATCTGGGTGGATTGAGGCACCTGGGTATTCCAGCGATTGCCTGTTCTCTTTTGGACCGCCACCCAGGCTCAAAGGGATCATGAGATTATTCATGCTAGAAACTTCCGTGTGCAGCCACAAGCTATTATGGCCTCTAGCATAGTTGATTAAGTTGTGCGAACTCTTACAGTGGTAGACTAGCAGATGTAGGGGAAGTAGGTGTAACGGTCTACCCGGTCGTAAGGTGCTAGCGCTTCTGAAAGACTATGTCTCGGTCATCCGTCTTCTCAAACACCATGTAGTGCGAGAAACCAAACGGAGGCGATCGAGTCTTGTGAGAAACCAAAGTGCGCAAACCTCTGCGGAGTGTATAAACTAATCATGATTAGCCGTGTCTCCGGTTATGGACATCTTGAGTATCTAGTACCTGGATTATCATGTGAATCTCAACATGTTACTCTAAAATTAAATTTGTTGGGTTTTGTTAATGATGATGCTTAATTGGGATTGAGAATGCTGTCAACCATTCTCAATGTTTAACAACTACCATGATAGTTAAATAAAATTTATTCCTTTGTAGTAGGGAAAAATTGGCTTTACGCAAAACTATAACCATAGAGCTTTCCACCAGCCAAATATGCATATAGAATAGACTATTTCATTCCATTACTCTCTATGTGTTATTTTGCCAGCATATTCCATGTGCTGACCCGTTTCGGGCTGCAACATTAATGTTGCAGACTTTTCAGACGACGATTAAGGTGTTTTAGGTCGTGGTTCTATACTCAGTGATGCCGTTGGAGTTGATGGACTCACTTATCTTCCAAGCCTTCCGCTGTTATCGTTATTAGATGGCCTTAAGCCATATTTATTGTAATAAGTTCTCTTTTGAGACACTCGATGTAATGAGTGTGTGATTGCTACTCTGTTATAAATCCTTCAAGTACTGTGTGGTGTCAGCATTACTAATCCAGGGATGACACCTGAGCACAGAGATTGGGCCGTTTGAGGTCTGGTCGCTACAATACCCAATTCAAATACAAATTTAAAATAAAATCGAATTATTACTTCTTGAAATAGTAAAATAAAAATGTTTCTTGGGTTGAAAAAATTCACTAACTACTTTACATGAATAAACCAACATTATTTGAATTATTAAAATACCCTTAACCGATTTAAAATTGGACCAGTAGCTTTTAATTGTTCCATTTCAATTTAAATAAATGTTTAGGCTTTTCCAATTATTTCCAAAGCTTGTTTGTGAATTTAAAGTGCAACAAAAATCATTTGATACTAAATTAAATTGCGAAACTGTATAGAAAATCAAAACACGAAACAAAAATGAAAAAGAACAAAGCCTACTGCCCAACTAGGCTCTAGTCCACAGGAGCCGGCCCAGCTAGCATCCTCCTCCTCTCTCCTCCATCTGTCGAACACGACCTGTACCACTCAAAAAAAACCAGTCGAACACGACCGAGCGCCGGACGTCGTCCCAGCCGCGCCAGCTCATAGGCCGGGTCGCTACATACGCCGCGGGGTGGATAAGAACGCCAGCGCTGACGCCCTGGACACGCGCAAGATCTTTTCCCCTCCTCCTCGCGTCGCTTCGCCATACCTCGCCCGCACGCCCAATGTCGTCGCGCCCTAGAACCTTGTCGGCAAGCTGCGCCATCGTCCGCTTCATCGTCATCGCCTACAACGTCAAGCCTGGAGCCTCTGCAGCGCCGGATCTCCATCGTCTTCAACCTCTGACCACCGCGACGCCATTGACGAATTTGTCGCCGTCACGGCACTCCCGGCCTCCTCGAGCTCCTATTCCGATCACGGCGACGTTTTGCCTTCCTAACTGCTCTCGATCCATAGTAGTAGTTCTGTCGTCATCCTCATTTTGCTCCGGCCAAAACGCGTCACTGCTGTGCTGCTCCCTACCATGGCTACCGGCCATCCCTAGGCCAGCTAGGCACACGGGAGTGCTACCATGCCCAGTAGATGCAGCCTAGCCTCTTGGTTCTCTCGATCTCGGGCTATAGTGTCGTGCCCGATCAAAACCGTGCTCGCCGCTGCTGTCGCTACGTCCGGAGCTTCGCGCTCGTGAGCCCCCAACCGTGCCTTCACTAGGCTGCCTGTCCATGTCCCGCACCGCCCGCTGTCGTGACCCCTTTTGCTCCCGCTGCCGCTCGCTCCTGCTTCTATTGTCGCCGTTGCTGTCCGTTGCTGCTGCTCGCCTGCTTCTGCTACTGCTGTGTGCTGCAACCGCCACTGCCCCGCTGCCATCCCGCAACTCCGGCCGTCCCCCACCACTTCCAAGCTTGCCATCGGCCGCAGCGGTTAGCCCTCTGTCGGTTCCCCCACTCCCCTGTTCAGTCGCCATATGCACCACCCCGCTCTTCGGTCGGCCGCCGTGTCCCTGCTCGCGCCGCTGGGCCCCTTCCCGTGCGCCCTCGCACCCATGGCCTCCCCAGGTCGTGCCCTAGATGTGCGCCTCGCCCGCGCAGCCCACTCCCGCTTTGTCGATCATGCGCTCCGGCTTTGCTCCTCGCTGGCCAGCGCCCTGGCCGGCCTCTGCCATGCTCGTGCGTGTGCACGCCTGCCCCTATGTGGCCTCGGGCCACTGCCACACGGGCCCGGTCGCTAACTATCTAGTTGGGCCCTAATCTAGCCCCACCTAACCCACTGACCCTTGGGCCCCACCCACACTAATTCACCTCTGTTTAAAATAAAACTCTATTAAAGGAACACTCAATAACAGGTGGGTCCCCTACACCCTGTTGACCAGTCAACGTTGACTGGTCAATTGCTGTTGGCCCTGCTGACTGGAACCCCCTGTCCCACTGTCAGCTTCTCTGGCTGGGTACAATAGTGGGTACACTTGGCAAATTTCCTTTTAAATTTCGAAATATAAATAAATTCCAAAAAATCATATAAACTTTGAAAAATCATATAAAATAAACCATAACTAGGATTGAAATAATTTCTATATGAAAGTTGATCAAAAAAACGTAATGACTCTGAATATGCCATCCACATACCTGTCACACGTCTATAACATAACAAGCCTTGAACATTGCATGTGGATCAATACATGCAGTAATACCTGGAGCTGGTAAAATATCGCCGGATATCTTCCCCCTTCTTTTAAACTGTGTAGTAATGCATTAGAACATATCATCAACACATTTTGCCATGACAAGCATTTTGTTAAAACCGATTGCCCGTTATTTACCTGTTTCCCCCTTTCCTCTATTCTTTCGGTAGACCACGAGACTGTCGATGCCCCCGAGTATGACTACAACGTCGACGACCCTTCCTTCTCGGCGGAGGTTCCAGGCAAGCAAAAGTCCCTTGACCATTCCGATATCGCATATTCTTTCCATCTACTTCTTGCATTAGAGAGTTGATTCACTTGCTACTTTATCGATAGCTCCTATTTATGATGCATAGCCTGTTGTTCATAACTATTATCGATACCTTACATGTTATCCTATATTCTTAGCATAGATATGCCGGAATTCCATCAGTAGCCCTACCTCCTTGCCCGTGTGCCATGCTATACTATCGGGCCATGATCCCCTTGGGTGATGATCCCCTTGCCCATGAGACATGGTATGACTAAAGTCGGGTCGTCTCAGAGAGCACCCGCGAGTAATTCACTGATTGGGGGCTGAAAGGACATTTTTCCCGATGTCCCCCTGAGTGATTCTTTGTGGTGGAACGACACGGCGGGTAGATACCACTTATGAGAGAGGTGGGCCTAGTCCCTGGTCGGTGTCCGCGGTTATTTCACAATACCAGACTTAATGATATTGGGTATCTGATCTGAGACTGCCATTTGGCATATACGCACTAACCGCCGCGCGGGAGAATGGTATATGGGGCCCTCAACATCGTACGTTCCTTCCGAAAGCAATCCAGATGTCACAGTTCAGAGAGGCGGGCTGATTGTTGGGGTGGGCGGCAGGCCTGATGAAGAGGTGGGTCTGGTCCCCGGCCAGTCATGCAACATGCAAGAGTTCTTAGGGTGATGGGCCAATGAACCGTTCGCACTAATGATTTATACCGGTGTGTTGACTTCTCTGGAGTGCCCAGGTTGGTCTATGGCGTGTCGATTATCCGAGGCCGGCACTGGTGCACGTCGTTCCTAAACAAACAATTTTTAACCCCTTTCCGTGACGGCATTTGGAACCGTCGCCAAGTGAGTGTGTGCGATAGGGTGTCCTTCCCACACGACCCAGACACCGTCGGGGATATGGAGCAGTGATCCGGAGGCCTTCCAAAATGTAATCATGTGCGATGCAGCACACACTAAATTCTTTCACACGTGTGGTATCAGTGACTAAACGTTTCTAATGACACAGTGAAACCATACGGTATGTCGTAATGAACCATTTGGGAAACAGTATGTAAGGCACACGGGCCAACATATGAACTATGTGCGATTTATGCCCCATCGCACACGAGTTCTCTGCGTAACCCGTCTGCCATGCTAGACTCTATCGCTCACGTTTGCCAACAATTACCGTCTGCGATAATGTTCTATCACAAACGGTTGAGGAGCCCCTTCGCACACATACAAGTGCTATAGACCGTTTATGATTTGTTGGGTATCACCAACGGTTGCCCCAAGAGTGACGTGTGCTTTTCGTTTGGGATCCCACATGTTTCCTGAAAAAATTACGACTGGGATTGTATTTTGCATTGGGCACGGTTTACTCCGAGTTCTCGTGTGCGATAACGTGATATCACAAACGGTTCTCGAGAACCTACGCACACGTAGTAGCGCTGCAAATCATTTGCGATCTGCTGTGTATCACCGACGATTTCGCTATGATTGACGTATACTTTCCGATGTGGATTGCACACACTCATTTAGTTGAACCGTGTGCGGAGCAATTTCCAGGTTAAAATAAAAATATTCCATTTTGAATCGGCACGCAAAAAGCAAATTCACCACAATATTAAATTGAACAAATAAACAAAATTATCTCATTTTGAATCGGCACGCAAAAAGCAAATTCGCCACAATATTCAATTGAACAAAGTGTCCACTGGAAGAACATTCATCAGATTTCAAAACAATTGCAATTGAACATATGGTAGCTAAATTCGAATGATTTGTCCACACATATATGAATTACATAATTAATTATATTGTACGAAATACGAAGACCTCATCAGATGGAAAACAATGGATCCATGCATTATATCTTTAGCGACTAACTCTTACTCAATGTTTTAGGAGAATGCATGCTAAAATCTTCATTATCACCAGTGGGATTGATGTAGTGATCCAGAAAAAAAGTCACTGATAAATCTCCAAACTATCAGCAATTCACCAGGCGGGAGCGGTTCAGGGGTCCTCGGTTTTAAGATGAGATGCAGTATTTTTAAGATCAGAATGTGCCATATGAGTGGAGTTGAAGATATTAATTATTATAGACTTACTAGTACTAATTTGCGAGCATCGTCACAACTATCAGCAGATTTGCAGATGGAGATCATGTGTCTGCAAACATAGTATCCACAAAGGTTGGTCCCTGCTTCTTGCTGAGGACACTAAAATTTTTTGTACAAAATTAGTCATGTATTTGTCCTCTTAGGAACAACCTAACCCGTGTTAGATGTATTTTTTTTCCTTGGACAAAATAGAAAGAGGTTTATTTAGAAGCTTGAACATTTGACTAGCATAAGGAAAGGTATTTGCAGACTGTTGGATAAATTTTCTGAAAATAATGGATTTTGGTGTGTTACCGGAGAAACGATCTCATGCTGCACGGGTTGTTCCGTCTTGAACATGTTCCCTAGTTTAGTTTTCCACAATGGGAGCACACTGCAAATGACGATGAATTTTTACAACATCAATTATTGAACCAGATATGAATGCGAATTAATTTCAACATCATAGAATTCAATACCTATCCAAGAATTGCTGAACATGCGTCAGATCTTGAGCGTTTGTTGACTCTCTGAGAGAATCGATGTAGTAAACTATGTTCTTGTTTGGAACAATGAATACCAATATCCAGTGATTGCTACATATTAAGAAAGCCATGAACTTATGAATGATGTCGAAATCTGAAAGACAATCAGTGTATGCGTGGTTGTTTATTTGACTTACCGTTCAGGATATGGCCAGAGAAATGATTCTGCATGGGACGTGTTTTCGAAGATACGGAGGACCGTGTTAACGGCCCAGTCCCGTCGGTCCTTACCATCTAATGCTATGCCATTTGCTAATGCGGGATCTATGAAATACATACTCTCCCTTTTTCTTCTCCACGCGTTCAATACCCAGAGAGGAATAAAATGCAGTTAGTTGTTTATCATTTACAACTTTGCATGGAGAAGTTGGTCAGAGTTTGTTAAGTACTTACAAAATCAGGCATCTAACAAGAGTGGCATCGAGCATGTTGAAGTCGAAGAAGAGATGTAAGTCCTCAAAACTCACATTGATGGAACCAGCATCATGTCGGAAATGATCTCTATTATAGTGGACTAGCAAAGCATGATGACCTGCTGACATTTGATCCATGAAATATTCATGTAACTCGCGGCAACTGGAGGTGCACTCATCAAAGTATTCACCAACAAGAAATGGCTGGCTATGGACATAATTGCGTGCTTCAAGTACGTCTGCTTTACTTTTAGCAAGCAACAATTCTACTTCTTCATCATCCATGGCGTCAGAAATAATATTACTCCCCGATTCGAACAAGCTACTATTAATTTGGTTCTGGGCGATGAGTGCTTTAAGTAAGAGGCAATCGTTCTCTTTCCTCTTCACTCTCCTGCTGCCCTTCCTCGTGGTCGTGGGTGTAGCCTTTTTGGCCACTTCCTTCTTGGTACTTGAAGCATTTTTGGCAGAACGTCTGGTTGCTTGCAAGGTAGACTGCCGAGTAGATGGTGAAGCTTGGATGGACCTCTTAGCAGACGGCTTATCTATCCCAGACCACTGAGCTGGCGGTGCTGCTGTGACGGACTGCTGGGCTGTAGGAGTAGAGGCATCGGACTGATGACTATGCGTTGAAGCTATGTCGGGTTTCTGCGCAGGTGGTGCCAACTTGTCGGTGTGCTGAGAAGGCCGTGCCAACGCGTTGGTTTGCTGAGCAGGAAGTGCCGAAGCATTGGCATGCTGATCACGCGCCTGCGGACCGACGGACTAATGAGAAACCGATTCTGGACCTACGGACTGCTTAGCAAGCGGTTTTGAAGCATCAGATAGCTTAGCAGTCTGTTCCACCAGGTTGGTCTGCTGGGCATGTGCTGCAGCTGGGTCTCCCCCCTCTGCTTCAGCGGCCGGCATCTGAACTGGTGGTGCATCATCGACAATTGTAGGCCTTGCCACTGGCTACTTTGGGGCGGAGGATGACATGGCCTGTACGCCACAAAGTCAGGCCGGCTGACCATAGGTTGATGCATCAGCCCGCGAGAGCTGCTGTGGTAAGGAGAGAGTCACCGATTCAGGGGTGACAGTGGTTGCTCTTGGTGGGGCTTCAGGAATCTCATCGATGAACTCTATTTCCTTTCGTGGCCACTGTATGTGATGTAACAGTGTTTCTCCCAAGGTCCTTTGCTCATTGAAGTCTCCTAGGACATTCTTCAGGGCAAATTCATTGAATCCATGCTTTACTTCAGTCACATAGCACTTCACACAACCCGGCTTCAATGGTGCATTGTCCAAGAACAGGTCATCTTCCAAGAAGGGTGGGCAAACCCAGGCTATTGCACATTTTAATGTACCTTCATAATGTTTAAGAATGACCTTCATCCTGTCGTTCATTCCAGATAGATCAGAATAGCATCATCACGAGCAGCTGCAGTCTCAGTATCGCTGGGGTCAGCTGATGCACAGCTACTCTTGTGCAGTGTTGTCGCGCAATAAGCAGCATCATCCATGCCCGCCTCCCCTCCCATCTGCTAGCTATCTGTCAGTGTTAGAGTCTTCTGCATCATCATTGACTCCTCAACATCCTTCCGAACAGCCGGATAAATCTCCTTCTTCAAATTTTCAAACAATGCATTCTGCTTTATTTCACTCCTCGCTTTTTTCATGCTGAGCCTCTCTTCTTTGCTGAGTGTGAAAGCCTCTTGTGCGGGACATTAACACCTATGCCCCTTGCACGGCCAAGGGGCTCTTTTGTGTCCAGAGAAATGGACATAATGTCACATGGCCCTGAGTTCCTCTAGAACCTTCCAGGGATCTTGGAAGCCTCTACCATCACTTCATATAGTTTGGCATCACGTGCATCTTCAAAGTAATAAGTTTCGTCATCACGCCTCTTTGCACGTGCCCGCAAGTAGTCTCTCACGCATTCTCCCCTGATTTTACTAAAGGCCAGATTCCCACCCGCCGCTACTACTTCTTTGTCCTCCTGTTCCCATATCAGTTTCATGCCGTAGTATCCTGCCACACCCATATGGTGGGGGTGTATGTTCTTCTTCTGAAGTTCCGATGCCTTGAAACTCTTCTCAGCAAACTTTGGAGTTGCCCTAGCCCTTTTGAATTCTTCCCAGTCTACCTTTGTAATTTGGGGGTATACGGGGATTGGGTCCTTTCCTTCACTCAAGTACTTCTTGTACAACATGTGCTTCCAATTTCTCCAAGCATCCCTAGCCTTCTTTAGTGCAGTGTGTTCCACCTGCATTCTCCACTACTCTGGAATGTTGAAGTGATCCATGATCTCCCGGACTATCCTTCGCTGTGTTTCTGTGTCAGCCTTCCGAAACCCCGGCAGATTAATGTTGAGCATTGCCCTGCCAACAAATCCACACACACTCCTGAACCTCATGCGTGCGTTATCTAGTTTAGTTGGAGCCCAGGACTTTAAATCAATCTCGGTTACTTCATATACACCTTTAGGCTGGTGTGTGGGCTTCCTTGGAGCGTTCTTCCGTGTCCTGACCAGAAGGGTAATTGCTATAGCTCTATCCCATTCAAGACTACTTGATCCCTCACAATCTGCTGAAGACCTAGGGTTGCCCGAATCATATGAAGATACATGGCCTGAATGAGTGCTGTCGCTGCTACCCAGCATCTACAGAGAACACATGCGGAACTCAGGAAATGAGGATAAGCATAAAAATAACAACTTGGTATCAAGCTTTCTAAACATGCCATGCAATAATTTAGAAAATGTATGGCTAATTTGTTAAGTTTGTGTGACTCGGGTGCCCGCGATCTATAAATAGGCAATAACTTATTGGAACAAATACAGCTTATATGTAGTAAGGAAGGTAGATAATGAACATATATATGCTCTCCATTATTCTATAGCCAATTTGGGAACATACAGAACGAAATTGGAAGAGGGATTGCGAGGAAATATGCCTCACCATGATGGAGAGCACTAACTAACAGGCTTCTTAATGCAAACCCGGCCGGACCACAAGAGAGGTGAGGGTTACTGCATCAATATGCTCGAGGTTGGCTGGCGAGCAAACGAAGATGGCGAGGCGTGGGCCGCCGTGTGTTGGGAACGACAATGGAGGTAGGCTTGACGCCGAAGAGCGGGCACACGGCCGGGGTGAGCACGGCAGCGACGGAGAGGGTTCTGCTGTGGATCTAGTGGGAGGGGGGAGGTGGCGAAGGAGATTGGGTGGACTAGTTGAGTGAAACGCGGGCGGACGATGGGGGGTGTTGGGGACTCTGGGTGTTGGCGGCCTAGGTTAAAAGGGTGAAAAATATCCCTGGTCGCCACACGCGCGGAAAGGCCTATGCAAACGGTTGCCTCTAAGCGCTCGTGTGCATAAACAGAATAATTTCGTTTGAAATGAAGACGTGAGTTCATCGTTTCGCCTCTAAATTTTTCCCACGTAAACCAATCGCAATCTTACCACGGGTTTGATTTGCTGGCACATTTCAGGTCTTGTGTGCTATATGTAAGACATTCTTTGGCATTTACCATGCATGTTGGCATATAAATCAATTCCTAGCCGGTCTGCATTTCCTGTCGAAAGGGATGAGGATTGCTGTTCGATCTGGGAGCATCCAACGGTGTAGACGTATGATCCGTGGGGTTTGGGTTCTGGCCAATCAGAACGCATGACTCAGATCACGTGCGCAGCAAGGGGGGGGCATCGGCCACGGTTTGGTAGGCACACGGCTTTCGTGTGTGAACCGTCTACTATTTGAAAACATTTTTTTGGGAGCGGCTATTTGAAAACATGTACATGTGTTGTCGAAAGGGATGAGGATTGCCGTTCGACCAAGGAGAATCCAACGGTGCAGACGTACGATCCATGGGGTTTGGGTTCTGGCCAATCAGAAAGCACGACTCAGATCGCGCACGTGGCAGAGGTATGTGTGTGTGTGTTGGGGGGGTGCATCGGCCATGGTTTAGTGGACACACGACTTTCTTGAGTAAACCGTGTGCTCTTTGAAAACATTTACATTACCTAACATCATATTTTTGTTTGAATGAAAACATGAGTTCATCGTTTCGCCTCCAATTTTTTTCCATGGTAAGAAATCACAAATATAGTGGAGAGTGTCATATACTAGTATCATGAATATACATTATATATGATACTAGTGTCTGATACTACCTTTAATTAATTATAGCGCACAGTATAATACATAGAGTATATTATCATATATAGATCATATTTATTGCCATGCATGGCACAAATTAGCATCGCATTTAACATGATACGGTATATACCTATATGTTAGTCTAACCCTCTTTTTATATATTTAATTCTTTGCCACATCAGCATACTTGCTATTTCCGAGTGCATGACATCGTCGGCTATGATACCACCACTATGACCAGCCTTATATAGTGGGGAGTATCATATACTATATATATATAGTATCATGCATATAATACTAGTGTATGATACTATGTATGTACCTTCATAGTGCATATATAGTATCATAGAGTAGTACTAGCTCCCTCTGTAAACTAATATATATATATATATAAGAGCGTTTAGATTACTAAAATAGTGACCTAAATGCTCTTATATTAGTTTACGGAGGGAGTATATATCATAGATCACTGTATTTATGGCCATGCATGACACAAAGTAGTATAGCATATATATATATATATGTTACGGTATCTACATATGTTACTGCTTCTTTGCCACATCATCATATTTTATATTCCTGAGTGCATGATACCGGCTAGTATACCCCCACTATGGCCACCCTAATAAGGCTGGTCGTAATATGTGAGTATCAAGTGGTACGATGCATGCCAACTAGACTTTTTGGATGATGTGGCATAGTTAAACCGGAAAGGAGGGAGTATGAGACTAGCCACAATGGAGAGTACACTAGTAACATACACATATCCCAAGACTATATATGTTACTACCTTCATAGTGGGTAGTAACATAAGTGTAGTGTCATGCAAAGCTTCATTTATTAGGTTATAGACTCATACTGCATTGGGACATGTGATGTTACAGTAACTATCTAAGTTATTGAAACTATCTCTCTCCTCATTGACTTATTGCCACATAAGCAAGTTTGCTGAGTTGGAGTCGATATTACTGCTGAAGTTACTCCCACTGTGGCTAGTGATCTGATACTAGCTAGTCGTCTATGATATACTAGCTACCTCACTAAGAGCATGGTTAATAATACAACCAAGGGTCGGCTATAAGAAGTTGCCATGTCATATACAGCCACCTCTTAGCGGGCATGTACAATAATAAGTTTTATATACGTACTAGTTTATCAATAGTTGGCCCACCTTACATCCTCACAAAGTGTCTTGGGTCTCGTGTTGTAGCTGGCTCTACTAACCAAGAGCCCGCTTCTCTTCTCTTTCCTCCAACTAATAAGCACATATATATATTATTCTATTACTTATAGCCTGCTTAGACTAACATAGGTAGTAACATCACGCGTATCTAGATAAAACAGATGATGTGGCAAGCAATAAATGAAGAAAGAGAGGAAAGTGGTAACATAGCTAGTTAGACTGGCCACAATGGGTAGTAACATAGACTAGTAACATGCACCTGTTACTAGTCTATGTTACTACCTCTATAGTTGGGAGTAACATATGTGTGGTAACATGCAACACTTCATTTATTAGGCTATAGACTCACTTTGCCTTGATATGTGTGTGATGCTACTCATCAAGGTTGTCAGAATCGCGTTTCTGTTATACGATTCTATGACTTTACGATCCAAACATACCGCTCTGATTCTATGATTTTAGTTCATGGAATCTAAGTTTCTACGATCCTGATAGTGAAGATTCTACGGTTTGCGATCCTGCCATCAGAGCTCCGATTCGATTCAAAATCACGATTCTGACAACCTTGCTACTCATACTACTAGTAACTAGTTATGTTACCACTTTCCTCCATTTCTTCATGTATTTCTTGCCACATCATCTATTTTATCTAGATATGTGTGATGTTACTACCTATGTTACTCCCACTATGGGTAGTCTATTCATTTATTAGGCTATATACTATGTGGTAACTACCTATGTTACTCCCATTGTGGGTAGTCTAAGAAATAAATGAAGTGTTGCTCTAATGAAGAAAGAGATGAAAGTGGTAACATAGCTAGTTACTACTAGTATGAGTAACATCACACATATATATCAAGGCAAGATGTGTCTATATCCTAATAAATGAAGTGTTGCATGTTACTACACATATGTTACTCCCCACTATAGAGGTAGTAACATAGACTAGTAACATTATATGATACTTAACTATGTCACTCTATTGTGTACTTGCTCTAATGCATAGTATCATAAAGTAGCTAGTATCATATGTAGTACTTTATTTATATTGTCATGCATGACACATAGTAGTATAACATTTATTATGATACAGTTTCATGATATGATACTTAACCTTCTCTTTCTTGATTTAATTAATTCTATGACAGCTCATCAAAATTGCCTAGTTGGCATGCATGATACTAGCTATGATACCCCCTTACTATCAGCCTAGGAAAGGTGTACATATCATTTGTGCGTCGCTTTTTGAGTTTTCATCCGTTTGTTCGAGAAGCGGGGAGAAGTTTCAAACATTTCGGCCGCGAGGTGCGGCCACTTGCGTAGGCCTAGTTGGTATTTTAATTACATGAAATTTAGATGGAGTTCGGACATCATCAAAATCGATGTGTGCCTATGGCGTGCTCTCATTACCCCGTGGAAAAAAATTGGTAAAGTTTGGCACAAGTTTTGATGACCGCTCCTTCCAAACCGGAGCATCTCACATGAAGGATCATGGTTTTCCAAAAGGAGACATGTTAATTCAAACTCCACTGGCCGGTGACTTCATCGTTTGGCCTCATAAAAATTTCCCCACGGTACACAATCACCAATATACCACGTGTTTGATTTTTTGGCGCATTTGAGGTATCGTTAGCTATATTTAAGACATTTTTTGAGATTAACGTGCATTTTGTGCATAAAAATAAAATTACAACCGGAACTACATGTGCTGTCAAAAGGATGAGGATCGCCGTTCGATCTAGAAGCATCCAACGGTGCAGACGTACGATCTGTGGGGTTTGGGTTCTGGACAATCAAAGCACGACTCATCGTGGGCAGGGTGGCGGGGTTTGGCCGGCACACGGCTTTCATCAACGAACCGTGTGCTATTCGCAAACTAGATTGCATATATTTGTTCACACATACTGTAGTGAGATCAATTGAGTGTGCTACCTCTATGATATAATAATAATAATAATAATAATAATAACAACAACAACAACAATAACAACAACAACAACAACAATAATAATAATAATAATAGTAATAATAATAAGAAAAAACAGTTCATATTCATTGCCTGAGCTGACAGCATATCAAGGTCAACATATTAACGGTTCTTACATCAACAGAAAATCGGGCATAACTCACAAATTCAGTACACGCGACAATTCTAAATTGAACGAATTAAGTTGCAGGGTAGGCATAAAGACTACTCTTACAGCTTAATTCCCATGTACATGGGGGAACTGGGATCATTAAGTTGACCCCAAATGAACTTGGGGTTTTTGATGATTTTACGCTGCTCTGTTACATGGGTGCGTGATCCCTTGGCTGGCAACTCATCAAATTCATCGTACTCGTCCTGATTGGAAACATCGTCGACACCCAGTATGTGTGCATGGGAACACTCCCGCTCGACGTGTATGCATGGAGAGGGATTCGACATTGGCAGGCGGTTCCTCAGTTGCCCCTTAGAGGTTAGTGCTAATTAAGTTCATCATTTTACTTCAGTTAATGCCACCGCTCATCCAGAATACTATTTAACATTGGCAGGGATACGAGGCTTGTGCCTTTGTTAACTGGCTGGATGAAGAATGGCATGGCAGGGCTCGGAATGTTATCACCAAGCTCGCAGAAGATAACGTAAAGCTGAAGAAGAAACTGGTTTATCTGGAATGTACAATCAGTACGATGAAGTCAGAAAGAATCAATCACAGGCAACAGATGAAAGCAAGAGACAAGAAGGAACTAGCATGTGTAGTTGTGGTTGTCGCATTATCCATGTTCTATGCGCTGTTTGCAATGATGATTAGGGGTTTTGTTTGACAGTATTGCTAAAGCACATCTAGATGTGCTCTAAGTAATGCAAATCTAGGTCCTATGCCATTGATGTTACGCGAAGATTCATGCAGATATTTTTCTTTGACTTTTTCCTTTCCTTTGTAGTTTGATTATTACTGGCTTTATCAATAAGAAGAGCTCAATGTATTGCTTGCCAACTGTCCTACTCCATTCGTACCGGTACCTGTGCATAATCCCAAAACTCGTTCCTTGTTTTTGTCCTCAAAAAGGAAACCAGCCAAATAGCCAATAGGAGTCCTGCGCAACCCTGGGAATTTGGAGCGACTGGGTACAAATAATTGTGGTTGATTATATCAGCGGTTAGATAATACGTCAACCCCCGCTTTTACCCCCCCCCCCCCCCCCCTTTAACCCCCCCCCCCCCCCGCGCAAGAATAACCCCCCGCTTCAATTGGCAGTTCCTCTTCTCTACATACCCGGCACACTTAAGTGTCCACCATCTTCATCGTTCCTGGCAGGCCATGCTACACACTAGCACACACTCTGCAGCCATGTCGAGCGACAACGAGGATGATGGTTTGGCCAACAGTATGGCGCCCGATGATAGGTCAACATCGGAATCATCCCGCTCGTCTTCCATGAGTCCGGTGTCGAGGCCAGACATCGATTATATCCAGTTCATGGAAGGGACGCCGCATTCGGAGTCGTCAGACGACAACCAGACGGACGAGGAGTCATCGGAGGACGAAGAAGAGGACGACGATGATGATGATGAGGAGGAATGGTCGAACGAGGAGGAGGACGAAGACGACAGCAACGACGATGACGACAGCGGCGGCGATGAAAAGCCAATGGTCAGCGGCAAGAAGCGTCCTTGCCAAGACGATGTCGCGAGGCCATCCAACAACAACAACAACAAGAAGAAGGACCAAATTAAGCAGACTGTATATATCTATGTTTATCCTGTCAATCTCATCGTAGACGGTTAGTAATATATATTCAACAGAGATCCTCTACATTATCGCCCATAGGTTGGTTTGTTGAACTGTGTGCCATGATGAGCACACAATTCACAAAAAAGACCGTATGTGTAACGCCCTCGATGCGGCTATATCTCCCACGTGTCGAAGCACGACTTAGAGGCATAACCGCATTGAAAGCAATGTCGCAAGTGAGGTAATCTTCACACAACCCATGTAATAAAATAGGGGAAGAAGTTACATAGTTGGCTTACAATCGCCACTTCACACAATTACATGAATAAAGCATTACATCATCCAAATACAATCAAGGTCCGACTACGGAACCAAAATAAAAGTAGAACCCCAAATGCGACAAGGTCCCTGATCGACCCCAACCGGGCTCCACTACTGATCAACTAGAACGAAACACCACAAAGCGACTAGCATATATGGTGGCTAACATACGCAAATGAGAGCGAGAAGAGAAGGCAAAGCACGGTCGATACAAGTATGATCAAGAAGTGATCCTAAAACAACCTACGTCAAGCATAACTCCAACACCGTGTTCACTTCCCGGACTCTGCCGGAAAGAGACCATCACGGTAGCACACGCGGTTGATTCATTTTAATTAAGGTCAACGTCATGTCTTCTACAACCGGACATTAACAAATTCCCATCTGCCCATAACTGCGGGCACGGCTTTCGAAAGTTCAAATCCCTGCAGGGGTGTCCCAACTTAGCCCATCACAAGCTCTCACGGTCAACGATGGAATAGACCTCCTCCCAAGACATTCCGATCAGACTCGGTATCCCGGTACAACAAGACATTTCGACAGGGTAAAACTAAACCAGCAACACCGCCCGAATGTGCCGACAAATCCCGATAGGAGCTGCACATATCTCTTTCTCAGGGCACACCGGATCGTCCAAACTTCCGGTAGGCCATCCCAGAGTTGCCCCTGGTGGCCACCGGTGGCTGACAAGTTGGACCAACACTCAGAGGAGCACTGGCCCGGGGGGGTAAAATAATGATGACCCTTGGGCGCGTGACCCCCAAGGGAAAAGAAAAAGGCTGGGTGGCGAATGGT
Source organism: Triticum urartu (assembly GCF_003073215.2). NCBI lineage: Eukaryota > Viridiplantae > Streptophyta > Magnoliopsida > Poales > Poaceae > Triticum > Triticum urartu. The sequence continues at coordinate 288,643,883 of NC_053025.1, read as the reverse complement.
AAAACCAATGTTGGGCATTGCTGGTAGAGTTTTACTCAAGGCGAACTGTCAAGGGGTTCCCATTATAGCCCAACCACGTAAGGGACGCAAAATCTAGGAACATAACACCGATATGACGGAAACTAGGGCGGCAAGAGTGGAACAAAACACCAGGCATAAGGCCGAGCCTTCCACCCTTTACCAAGTATATAGATGCATTAATTAAATAAGATATATTATGATATCCCAACAAGTAAACATGTTCCAACCAGGAACAACATCTCCATGTTCCAACAAGGAACAAAACTTCAATCTTCACCTGCAACTAACAACGCTATAAGAGGGGCTGAGCAAAGCGGTAACATAGCTAATCAACGGTTTGCTAGGACAAGGTCGGTTAGAGGCTTGACATGGCAATTTGGGAGGCTTGAAAGCAAGTGGTAGGCATCGTAGCATTGGCATAGCAAAAGAGCAGGCAAATCTAGCATAGCAAAGATAGTAGTGATTTCAAGGGTATGATCATCTTGCCTGAAATCCCACAAGGAAGAATAACGAGTCCATGAAGAAGACAAATGGATGTAGACGAACGGGTCCTCACAAACGCGACGTTACCGGAACCAACCCGAAGAAGCAACACCGGAAAGAAGCACACAACATAGTAAACAACCACCACAAAATCATGGCATGATGCACAACCAAGTATGATGCATGACCGGTTTAAAGAAGCATGGCATGGCAAAGTGCACAAACAATCCTACAAATTAAGTGGAGCACAATATGCAACGGAGTTGCATATTGAAGAAAACACCACATGACTTATTTAGTTCTCTCTCGTTCAGGTAACCAACAAGATTAAATGTTGTTTAAACATGGCAAGAGGGTGAAGCAAAGTAAAACTACCTATCTAGTCAAGTTTAAATGAGGCCGGAAGCAACGAACAACAATTCTGGTAAATCCCCATAGCATATTTTTGATTTGGTGCGGTTCTGCCCTAAACGCAATTTTAGAGTTAATAAACATTCAAAACAAGTAGACCATGTTAAACTAGGCAAAATTCCACCCCATTTACATATAAAGTTTATTAAATTCGGAGTTACGTTTATTTAGTTATGAATTAAAGCATTTTAGCATGGCATTTATGCAAAAACAAGGAAACAACAGTTTAAACATTTTAAACATAGATGAAAGTTGCAAATTATTACACTAGATGAAATTTTAGCCATGTATATGACATGTTTTAAATGGATGCATGGTTCAAAAGTTATTAGCAGTTAAAAAATAGGGGTCATTCTGTAAATATGCAATGCTCTGAGAAAATTAATAATTCGCTGCCAACTGAAAAAAACGAACGGGCCGAAACTGGCAGGCTGGCCCAACATGAAAAAAAATAAGGGCGCACGGGGGCGGCCTCACCCATGGGCTTCGGCCCGTTTGCGGAGAGGTTTGTGGATCCGGCGGCCCATGGCGATGGCGACGTAGAGGCGGCGCTGGGCCTTGCAGGAGGAGCTCGGTCGTTGGGGCGGCCCGGTTCGATGCAGAGAAGGCGGTCAACGCTTGGGACGAGTGAGTCACTGCTGCTCGTTTCTGAAGAAGAAAGGCAGCGACAGGTAAAACAGCGGGGATGCAGGGACTTGGCGGCACCGGCGGCAGGGAAGCATGGACCCAGCCGGATCCAGGCGATGCAGAGGGTTGGGGAGGAGCGTCGACAGCTCGGCGTCCTCCAGGCGCGGGCAAGGAGGAGCTCCGGTGGCGGGCATCGCAGGAGGAGCTCGGGCCTTAGGTGCAGGAGGCGCGAACAGGATGCAGGGGAGGCTCGGGCAGGGACGGGCCAACGCAGGCAGCTCCGGCCGGGATCCTCTGGATCGAACGTAGAAGGGGACAGAGGGACCCTGGGGCAGCTCGATTTGGCCAGTGGCAGAGCTGAAGGCGCCGGGAACGATGGCGACAGGAGCTTGGCGCGGGCGAGGGACTCCGGCGACGAGGCAAGGCGGCGGCCACGGGCTTGGACGCACGAGGCTGGAGATGGCGGGGCACGATGCTGGTGACCTGCTGGTGGGTCTCCGGCGAGGAAACTGCCGGTGGTGACGCGAGGTGGTTGAGACGGCTGGCGTTGGGGAAGAACTCGAGGCCATCCATGGAGTCGGGTGCTCTCCTGCTCGTACCTGGTACAGAGACGGAGAGGGAGTTGAGAGAGAGGAGGAGAAGGAAACGGGAAGGAGGAAGGGGAGTAGAAGAGGTCGGTCCTGGTCGCAGGTGATGGAGCTTCGGTTGCCGGCCGGTGCTCGGGCTGTTGGGCCCCTAGGCGTTCATGGCTGCAGGAGGTGGACAAGGGGATCTGGGGAGGCGCTGGTTGGTGCAGACTAGGGAGAGATCGAGAGGTGGAGGGCTATGGTTTGGGTGGATCGAGAGAAGATCCCGATAGAGAAGGGATCTGGCGGTGATGGGACAAACTCCCAAACAACAAGGAAGAGCGGGTGGCGGCGGCTTCGGGATTGGGGAGGAGTGGATGGGATAGCCTAGGGTTAGGGGTTGATCTGTTTTGGTAGGTGGTTGGTTTATATATATGAAAATAGGATTGAGGTTGGACCCTCCGATCGAAATCGGGTGGTCAAGAAAAATAGGCGAAGGAGTCCAATTAACAAAACAGAGATGTTTTATAGATGTTTGAGGATGATCCGGACACAACGTTAGCGACAGCCCGGGTCGGGTCCGGGACAATTTCGGACGCGCACGTGAGGGGTTCGATGCACTGTGCAGAGAGGGTTTCGGACTGTGCGGTCGCATCGGACAACTCTGGAAGCGAAGAGGGGAAGGAGGATGGACTAGGTGGGCTATGGCGAGACTGCGAGGGGGAGAAGAGAGAGAGAGGGCCCGGCATCTGTTTCCGGAGACCGAAAACGTCCAACGTATGACCGACTATAATGTCGCTATAGTTTAACGGTTGGGCTATCAAACGAACTCCGAATGCGATGAAACTTGATAGGCGGTCTATCTACACTATAATAAGACCACACGTCAACTATCATTCCATTCCGAGAACATTTTTTGGCCACTTATAAAATAATATTTTGGACATGCCGCGGGCGCGTGCAAGTGTGTCTGGGCTCAGAACGGACAACAGAGGGAACTGGGGGAACCCGGACGGATGCAGGTTTTGAAAACTTGATGATGCGATGCACATGATGACATGATGAAATGCAACACGCAAGCAAATGACCTGGCAACAGCAGCGAATAACTGGTAGACACCTGGCACATCGGTCTCGGGGCGTCACAACACTCCACCACTACGAGAGGATCTCGTCCCGAGATCTAGAATGGCACCGGAGGGACAACGGAAGAGAAAGAGAAGAGGTAAAACTAAGTTGCTTCTTTGACAAACGAGTGAAACCAAGGAACCTTGCGAGATTGAACAAATTCGAGAAAGAACACAACGAAGGTGAATAAGGTCGAAAACACTCCTTTAGAAAAGATCAACAAAGAACATTGCGAAAAACCTTGAGGTTGAAGGGCAAGATAAATATTGAAACCACTCCGGTTAAAACAAGATAGAAAAGGATTAAGAATGATATAATTTGGACAGCACTCTGACTGAAAAGAAAAGGAATTGAATAAGAACTTGATAAGATGAGAAGATACTTGGTGAAATCAACAACACACTGCCTCCGGAACAAAAGTAAGTATGCAATGGAATGAACGACGAGAAACAAGATCTTGAGGAAGCACGCTTACAACAAATGCTAGAACGGAGTTGTTGGAAACCAACAACGAAAAGAATAATCTTGATATGATCTTATGGAATACATCTCAGATTATGAGGTGACAACTTGCCACTCACGAGAAGAAGAATTGAATTGATATGGACAAGGAGACGAGAAAGTTATTTCACCGAGAGGATAGATGAAGCACTGGGATCATATATTATCACCATTAATAGCAACAATCCTTAGGTAAAGCTTTAGGTGAAATATAACCCCAGATGACTCCAATGACGAGATTGATGGATTTAAAAATATCTCATTCTTAACAAAATGTGTATCATGGAACATGAACTCAAATTATCAAGAATGGCATAATACCACCTCCAATAATATGATAGAAAGAATGCACTCCGGATAGCAAGAAGAAGAAAGCTTGAGCTCCTTTGAAAAGAATCTCAATGAACACTTGGAGAAGGAATTATTTCTTTGATGAACCATCATGTATAGCCTCCATGAAAAAAAACTCCGGTAACAAAAAGATGATCCAAAATAATTGAATGATGAAAAAAATAAGATTTAAGCCTCGCAATGCTTTAGATAGAGATCTCAGTGACAATATAATTTAAAGAGGTTGGCACTCCGGGAAAAAGAGAAGATGAAACAAATGAAACCGAGAGTTTGAAGGGCCTCCGGAATAAGAATTAATCATTAGGATGAAACAAGAATAAGAATTACATTATGCTTATCCTTCACCAATTAAATTGATGACAATCAACGGATTTGACATATTACTTATTCTCGTAGAAAGGATTAAGATAGATACAGCGCAAACTTGAGAAAGTCTTCCACGAACCACCGGAAGGATTGAAACAACGAATAAATTGATATGATAATGAAGGAAAAGAAATCTTTGGAGAACCACCGTAAGAATTGAAAAAGAACGAATAAAACCTAAAGAAACACCGGGAAGAATTAAGCAAATGAACGAAGAAGCTTGAGAGAATTTAGATACATGAGAGCGAAGAGATCACGAGCTGATTAGAGATCACTTGATGCACCGGTAAAATTTGAGAATGATAGCTGAAAGCTGAGAATGAATAAACTCTGAGATGATGGACTCCGGATAGCAAACTGAGAAGACTCTTGAATTACTCCGGATAGGTGAAAAGAATTCTCACAATAGAAAACAATTATGAGAGGATGGCAACAAATTAGAACCATGGGTCTTTGGAAGAACGGGTAAGGATTTAAGAGGAACTCCTCTTTGGTCTTCAAATCCGAGAATGACGAGAACAACACCACCAAAATCATTGAAAAACTCTGGGATGACGAATAGAAAGGTTGATCCAACGATGAAAAGAATTTGAAAGATCTTGGAAAAAGACATTTGATTGATGATAATCCATTCTTGCGTCAAACTTTAAAAGGAATTTAGGATACTCCGGGAAATAAGAAGAGTCAGGTAAGATCCTGGGAATAGACTTGTGGGTTAGGGCCCACTCAAAAGAAACACCGTTGAACGATTTAAAAGAGAGGTTGCACCGGTTGAATTAAATGACTTGAATGATATAACAACCTGGAAAGATCTTGAACGAATGCAGAGTGGAAAACACGAATCTTAGAGATATCTTTAGCACTGTGGAACAAATGAATAACGAAAAGTTAATGATTGAGAGGTGCACCAGCAAGAGAAGACATTTGAAAAAAGGAAAAGAATATGATCAAACACCGAGAGCTTGAATAGAATCCACTAGAGAAGAAAACGAGTGAAAAGTGGCGAACTTGAAGCTCCGTTAGAATCTTCACGTGAATCACCGGATAAGAACATGAAGGGAGAAGAATGGAGAGACTTCCATAATAAAATGGATACTTGATTAAAACATCTGAGTCCTCGAAGAAACAAGGGAGGGAGGGTGGGAAAAACAAAGGCAACTTGGGATGGAAGAAAACGACACCGTTGAGAAGACTTGAGTTGATCTTGCGAATGTTGAAGTGATCGGATCCACTTGAAGAGAAGCACACCGGTTAAAAGGATTGACAAAAACAATCTTGATGATCAAGAAGGATTGGTATTCACATAGAAATATGAGAACAACATTTAGGAAAAGGTATGGAATCAACATTTGACTTCGAAGCAAATCGAATACCACAACTCAAAACAAAACAAGGATTGGCTTGCAGAATAAGCCAGAACAAACATATGATAGAGATTTCGTCCGAAGTTTTCGTGGTGGGGCCTACACGGGCTCGATCGTACAGCACCATCATGTACAAGGCAGTGCACATGACATACGAAGCGCCCCTGAGTCGGCATAACCAAGGACTCTTTAAGACACAATGAGACCACTGTAAAACCGACCGTGAATAGGCGGACCACTAGACGTCAAACCCCAATTTCATATCATACATCTGTCGGAAAGATATCCTAAGAACTACTTGAATTCCCACCTATGAAACTCCCTAACCTTTCCAGTTATGCAATCAGGTGTTGGGGATACAGGGGAAGCATAATATCTCACCCAAACTAACAAATCCTACATCCAGCTGTATCCATCCTTCAACACATAACCAAGAAACCTTCGGAAATCATCTACCTCAACCTTCGAAAAGCATCCGTTATACAAGTTATGGCGATACTCCCAAACTCCCGCCCCAGTACTGTGTGGCGTCGAGGTTATCTCACCAACAACTGCATAAAAGAGATTTTCGATGTCGGCGTACTAAACTCAGGTATTCCAGAATTGCAACGATAAAATTATGATGACAATACCTCAGAGCTCAACTCCCCGGGACACTTCCACAAAACCCCTGACAGGAGGCACCAAGACAATGTTCTCATCATAAAACCATCGGAATGATTCCAAGATACCCGCATGATCCTAATTTTTTTTTTAGTGAAATTTGAGAAGAGAAGAGTCAAAACTCTACGTCAGGATGCCTTGCCAGAGCGATGAGGAGACTGGGAAGTAAAAAGAATTCCTAAAATCTCTGATATATAATTCCTAAATGACTCAAAACATTTTTCTAGACACAACTCGGCCGCTAAAAACGATCAAGCAATGGGGCTCCTAAGGTCGGGGAAGGCTCTCATTACCAACTTGTAACGCCCTCGATGCGGCTATATCTCCCACGTGTCGAAGCACGACTTAGAGGCATAACCGCATTGAAAGCAATGTCGCAAGTGAGGTAATCTTCACACAACCCATGTAATAAAATAGGGGAAGAAGTTACATAGTTGGCTTACAATCGCCACTTCACACAATTACATGAATAAAGCATTACATCATCCAAATACAATCAAGGTCCGACTACGGAACCAAAATAAAAGAAGAACCCGACCTTAACTGGGCTCCGCTACTGATCAACTAGAACGAAACACCACAAAGGACAAGATCTTCATCGAGCTCCTCCTGAGATTGGTTGCGTCAACTGCACGGTCTCATCGGCACCTGCAAGCTAGTTTTTGGAATTATCTGTGAGCCACGGGGAATCGGCAATCTCGCACCCTCGCGATCAAGACTATTTAAGCTTATGGGTAAGGTAAAAGGTATGAGGTGGAGCTGCAGCAAGCGACTAGCATATATGGTGGCTAACATATGCAAATGAGAGCGAGAAGAGAAGGCAAAGCACGGTCGATACAAGTATGATCAAGAAGTGATCCTAAAACAACCTACGTCAAGCATAACTCCAACACCGTGTTCGCTTCCCGGACTCCGCCAGAAAGAGACCATCACGGTAACACATGCGGTTGATTCATTTTAATTAAGGTCAACTTCAGGTTTTCTACAACCGGACATTAACAAATTCCCATCTGCCCATAACCGCGGGCACGGCTTTCGAAAGTTCAAATCCCTGCAGGGGTGTCCCAACTTAGCCCATCACAAGCTCTCACGGTCAACGAAGGAATAGACCTCCTCCCGAGACATTTCGATCAGACTCGGTATCACGGTACAACAAGACATTTCGACAGGGTAAAACTAAACCAGCAACACCGCCCGAATGTGCCGACAAATCCCGATAGGAGCTGCACATATCTCTTTCTCAGGGCACACCGGATCGTCCAAACTTCCGGTAGGCCAGCCCAGAGTTGCCCCTGGTGGCCACCGGCGGCTGACAAGTTGGACCAACACTCAGAGGAGCACTGGCCCGGGGGAGTAAAATAATTATGACCCTTGGGCGCGCGACCCCCAAGGGAAAAGAAAAAGGCTGGGTGGCGAATGGTAAAACCAATGTTGGGCATTGCTGGACACGCGGTCTATCTACACTATAATAAGACCACACGTCAACTGTCATTCCATTCCGAGAACATTTTCCGGCCACTTATAAAATAATATTTCGGACATGCCGCGGGCGCGTGCAAGTGTGTCTGGGCTCAGAACGGACAACAGAGGGAACTGGGGGAACCCGGACGGATGCAGGTTTTGAAAACATGATGATGCGATGCACATGATGACATGATGAAATGCAACACGCAAGAAAATGACCTGGCAAAAGTAGCGAATAATTGGAAGACACCTGGCACATCGGTCTCGGGGCGTCACAGTATGGGCTATCTATAATGATCGCAGACAATTCTGATTACCGACCTGTTTGCCGGGTATAACACGCATCTTATTACGCCGAATCGTTTGTGTTCACCTCAATCTTCACAAATAGTTCATCGGAGAGAACTGTATGTCGTATATCGCACACACGTTGATCTGGCTGCCCGTTTCTGTTGTTCTGTCTCATCGCAAACAGTTCGTACAGATCAACCGTATGCCCCTCATCGCACACACAACTAAAATCTGAACCATGTTTGATGTATCATCCATCGCAAATGTTTTGCACCTTTTTGATGGTTTTTACATCACTGTTTGCGATTAATGCATCGCACACAGTTTCGTCAAAGGGTCTCTGATCGTAGTGTCGCGTTAGTAGCATCCTGTAGTAGTGCGGGCATTACCCAGAAAAGTGTGTCCGGCCAGAGGTAATTGAGCATATTGGGTAATGTGGTGCACCCTTGTAGGGAAGTAATCTAGTCAAATATACATTTCCATGGTAACGGGACAACTTGGACTTATATTATGACCTCTTACTACTAAAACCAGATACTTGCTAAAACACACCTAGACAAGAGACAGGTACACTCGGTGATCGCTTTCTCTTAGGAAGACGAGGAGAGGATCTCCGGCTAGGTTTATTACTATACGTTGCTACATGATGATACCATATTGTGCTCCTATCTTCTACTACTGCAAGATGATGGCTGCAGAAGATGTAGTCATCGATAGGATGAGCTTCTATAGCGACCAGACCTGAAATGGTTGAGTCTCTGTGCATCAGTGTCATCCCTGGATCGGTAATGCTGACACGTATAGTACTTGAGGATTTATAACAAATTAGCAATCACACACTTATTACATCGAATGTCTCAAAATAAAACTTATTATAATAAATATGGCTTAAAGCCATCTAATACGATAACAGCGGAAGGCTTGGAAGATAAAGTGAGTCCATCAACTCCAACAGCATCACTGAGTGAAAGACCACGACCTAAGGCTCCTTACTCGCCGTCTGAAAAGTCTGCAACATGATACGTTGCAGCCCGAAAACGGGTCAGCACATGGAATATGCTGGCAATAACACAAGAGATTAATGAACAGAATAATGCTATCACTACATGCATATATGGCTGGTGGAGGCTGTATGGTTAATATGTTTTGTGAAAAGCCAATTTTTCCCTACTACAAAGGAATATATTTTATTTAACTACAAAGTTGGTTGAAAACATTAAGAATGGTAAATCCCATCTCAATCCCAATTAAAAGGTAATTAATAACCCAACAAAATTAATTTGGAGTGATGAGATCAACATGATAATCCAAGAACCAGATACTCAAGATGTCCATAACCGGGGACACGGCTAACCATGATTAGTTTGTACACTCTGCAGAGGTTTGTGCACTTTTCCCCGCAAGACTCGATATCCTCCGTTGGAATTTCTTGCACTACATGGTGTTTGAGAAACGGATGACCGAGACACAGTTTTTCAGAAGCGTTAGCATCTTACGATGGGTAGACAGTACCACCTACATCCCCTACATCTGCTAGTCTACCACTGTAAGAGTTCACACGACTTAATCAACTATGCCAGAGCCCATAATGGCTTGTGGCCGCACACGGAAGTTTCTAGTATGAATAATCTCATGATCCCTTTGAGCCTAGGTGGCGGTCCATAGCAGAATCACATGGTACCCCGGGATTTGCAAAAAAAAAACAGGCAATCACTGGATACCCCAGGTGCCTCAATCCACCCAAATGTGTATTTAAGTTGCCACCTTAAGTTAATCCATTAATTAACAACTCACATCAGTCATGAATACACTCAAACCCAATCCACGTCTAAGCATAGCATAGCAGTATAAGCAACATAGAAGTAACTCCCAAAGGTTTGATAATAAAATAGGTGATAGGTTCTACATCATCATCTACTTCCCAATACCCACATGTTATCAATCCTACTCATGCAATGTGTGAGGGTTGAAACTAATGCATAAAAACTGGGTAATGAAAAGCATGATCAAAGTGTTACTTGCCTTGCTGATGATCCGCGAAACCTAGAGACTCGTAGTAGCACGCGTCACACTCCGGGTACTCTATCGCAAACAAAAAAGCATAAAATAAGAAGTCAAGCAAGGGCACGGGTAAAACTCAAATAAGAGATCTAACCAGAAAGTTCAACTTAAGAACTCCGGTATGCAAGAAGAATCAAATCAAACGAAGCAACCAAACTCAAACAGTGAAAGAAACAAGCTTTGTTTACTAATCTGGACTAAAGTCAAATTTTATAGTAGAAAAATCTTGTTAAGTTGATTATACATAAAGTGGGCTTCGAGACGAAACTCTAGGTGCTTGAATCGCCCGATTTCGATAAACGAGCGAAAAGTTATACTAAAATGAAAATCGGATCAGGAATCACGATCGAAAATAATCGCGGAAAAATCCGAGAAAAAAAAACTGACGGAAAGGCTAACGAACAAACGTTCGCTGTCTGCGGCTAAACGGTGAAAACCGTTCATTAAAATGAATGTACGGACGAACGTCCGCTGAATAACTAAACCGAAAAAACTGAACTGAATCTAAAAAAACGGATCTAGGGTTTTTCGAAAAAACCGATCGGTTTTCTTGCGAAAACCTTGGCGGCTACCTCGGGTCCGGCGAGACGACGGCGGCGGCGGGGCAGCTCCGGTGCGGCGGCGGCGCGGATCGGGTGGCGGCGGGTCAGGCGGCTAGGGTTTGGCGCGGGCGGGCTGTTGGGCTCGGTGCTTCAGCGGCGCGGCTTAAAAAGCCCCCCCGGGCGGAGTCCCGCTCGGGTACGGCCCAGAGTCGGTTCACTTTTTTTAAATAATTCCGATGTGAGAAAAAAAGTAATACTAAATGGACTCCAAAAATCCCGAAATAAATTTTCCCCGTCCTCTAAAAATAGGCCGGACAAGGTGAATATTTATTTGGGCCTAAAATGCAATTTTGAAAAACGCATATTTTTCCTAATTCAAATAAAATAGCAATAAAACTCCGAATAAAAATCTTATTTGATTTTAATATTAAATCTCCAATATTTCTTTATTTTGAGGAAGTCATTTTATCCTCTCTCTTTTATTTTTATAGAAGAAATATTTGAAGATAAAATAATTAAATTCAAATGATCCTTTTTTCAAAATTTAGAAAAACTCAAATATGGAAATAACGAAATTCCCAACTCTCTCTGTGGGTCCTTTAGTTGCGTAGAATTTCTAGGATCTAGCCAAAATGCAATACAATATGATATGCAATGATGATCTAATCTATAACATTCCAAATTGAAAATTTGGGATGTTACAAACCTACCCCCTTAAGATGAATCTCGCCCTCGAGGTTCGGGTTGGCTAGAAAATAGGTGAGGGTGATCTTTCCGTTTGTCTTCCTCTCGTTCCCAGGTGGCTTCATCTTCGGTATGGTGACTCCACTGAACCTTGCAAAACTTGATAACTTTGCGGCGTGTGACTCAGCTGGCAAACTCGAGTATCTTGACTGGTTTCTCCTCATATGTCAAATCACTATCCAACTGTATCGCCTCCAGCGGCACTGTATCTCTCAGAGGAATATCAGCCATCTCTACGTGGCACTTCTTCAACTGAGAAATGTGGAACACATCGTGAACTCCGGACAATCCTTCGGGTAATTCCAATTTGTAAGCAACTTTTCCCACACGTTCCAAAACTTTGTATGGTCCCACAAAACGTGGTGCTAACTTCCCCTTAACTCCAAATCGCTTCATTCCTGGAAGTGGGGATACACGAAGATACACTCTGCCAACTTCGTAAACTGTCTCATTGCGTTTAGAATCCGCATAACTCTTCTACATGGACCGGGCTACCTTGAGTCTATTGCGAATCAGCTTAACCTTCTCTTCGGACTCATTAATCAAATCTGGTCCAAACAACTGTCGGTCTCCAACTTCGTCCCACAACAATGGTGTTCTGCACCTCCTTCCGTACAATGCTTCGAAAGGGGCCATATTCAAACTGGCTTGGTAGCTGTTGTTGTATGAGAACTCTGCATAAGGCAAATTATCGTCCCAACTAGATCCATAATCTAGCGCACAAGATCTCAACATGTCCTCCAGAATCTGATTGACTCTCTCGGTCTGTCCATCCGTCTGCGGGTGAAAAGCTGTACTGAACTCTAGCCTGGTTCCCAAAGTTTCATGCAACTGATTCCAAAACTTTGAGGTAAACTGGGTTCCTCTATCTGATACAATTTTCCTCGGAACTGCACGCAAACATACTATCCTGGTCATGTATATCTTTGCCAACTTAGCACTGGTGTAAGTGGTCTTCACTGGGATAAAATGAGCTACTTTCGTCAAATGATCGACTACAACCCATATCGAGTCATAGCCTGAACGAGTCATGGGTAATCCCATGATAAAATCCATGCCTAGCTTATCCCACTTCCATTCGGGTATCGGCAATGGTTGCAGCAATCCTGCTGGCTTCTGATGCTCTGCCTTCACTCTCTGACATACATCACAAACTGCTACATACTCCAAAATATCCTTCTTCATTCCGGTCCACCAGAATCTATCCTTCAGATCCAGGTACATCTTGGTATTTCCTGGGTGAATCGAATATGGCGAATCATGGGCCTCTTGCAGAATCAACTTCTTGATCTCCTGATCATTTGGCACATATACGCGGTCCTCAAACCATAGGGTATCGTGCTCATCCTCACGAAATCCCTTGGCTTTTCCTTTGCTCATCCTTTCCTTTATCTCGGCAATCTCCTTGTCCGTCGTCTGAGCTTCTCTGATCTTATCCATCAAAGTAGACTGAATCTCCAAAGCTGCTACATAACCTCTCGGAACTATCTCCAAACATAGCTCACGAAGGTCTTCTGCTAACTCCTTGGGTAACTCTCCTGTCATGAGTGTGTTGACATGACTCTTGCGGCTCAACGCATCAGCTACTACGTTGGCCTTTCCGGAATGATAGTGCAACTTCATATCATAATCCTTAATGAGTTCTAACCATCTCCTCTGCCTGAGATTCAACTCCTTCTGCGTGAAGATATACTTCAAACTCTTGTGATCCGTGTATACCTCACAATGGTTTCTGATGAGAAAATGTCTCCAAGTCTTCAACGCATGTACTACGGCTGCTAACTCCAAATCATGCGTAGCATAATTTAACTCATGGGGTTTAAGCTGTCGTGAGGCATATGAAACAACTCTTCCCTCCTGCATAAGTATGGATCCAAGTCCTCGACGAGAAGCATCGCAATACACTTCATAATCCTTGTGTTGATCTGGCAGAATCAACACTGGTGATGTAACCAAGCGTCTCTTCAACTCCTGAAAACTGGCCTCACATTCATCTGTCCATTTGAATTTGGTGTCCTTCTTCAACAACTCCGTCATAGGCTTTGCTATCTTTGAGAAATTCTCAATGAACCTCCGGTAGTATCCTGCGAGTCCAAGAAAACTCCGGATCTTTCCAACTGTCATGGGCGACTCCCAATTTGTCACAGTGACAACCTTGGTGGGGTCTACCGCTATTCCTTCTCTGGATATAACATGTCCAAGGAATCCAACTTCCTTCAACCAAAACTCACACTTGCTGAACTTGGCGTATAACTGATGTTCTCTAAGCTTCCCAAGTACCAAACACAAATGTTCTTTACGCTCTTCTTCATTCTTCAAGTAGACCAAAATATCATCTATAAACACCACAACGAACTTATCAAAAAATCCATAAACACCTTGTTCATCATGTTCATAAAATAGGCAGGTGTGTTAGTCAGGCCAAATGACATAACCGTATACTCATATAGCCCGTACCTCATGGTAAAAGTTGTCTTAGGTATATCCTGCTATCGAATCTTCAACTAGTGATATCCTGATCGCAGATCGATCTTGGAGAACACCTTAGCTCCTTGCAGCTGATCAAAAAATCATTGATCATCGGCAGTGGGTACTTGTTCTTGATCGTTACTTCATTCAATCCACGACAGTCAACAACCATCCTTAACGATCCATCCTTCTTCTCCACTAGAAGTACCGGTGATCCCCAAGGTGGCGAACTTGGGCGAATATAACATTTATCCAGCAACTCCTTCATCTGCTTCTTAATTTCCTCTAAATCCTGTGCGGGCATCCTGTACGGTCTCTTAGATATTGGCCCTGTGCCTGGAAAAAGCTCAATCAAAAACTCATTGTCTCTATTCGGTGACATGCCTGGCAACTCTTCGGGAAATACATCCGGGAAATCCTTCACCACTGGTACTTCCTCCTGTACAAGTCATGATAAGGAATTTACATGAGTCCTATTCGGCACATGCCGGGATACATACTTGATCCTTCTTCCTTCTGGGATGCTGATCAAAATCGACTTACTAGTGCAGTCAATGTTCCCTCCATACTTTGATAACCAATCCATGCCTATTATCACATCCAATCGTTGTGACTCCAATACTATTAGGTCTGAGGGGAACAAATAGTTACCAATCCTTAATGGTAACCGATCACACCATAGACTAGCCATATACTCTGCTCCTGGCGAGGTTACTATCATGGGTGAACTAAGGGCTTGGGTTGGCAGTTTAAACTTATCCACAAACCCCCTTTATATGTATGAATGCGATGCACCGGTATCAAAAAGAACGACTGCAGTAAATGACTTAACCAAAAACTTACCTATTACTGCATCTAGCTGGGCTTTAACCTCCTCCACATTGACGTGGTTCACTTGTCCCCTGATGAAAGGGTTGGGCTTCTTCCCAAAGCTTCCATTGCCGTTTCCATTCTTAGCTTTAGGACACTCATTGGCGTAATGTCCGGTCTTCTAGAACTTGTAGCAAGTAACGTGGCTTAGATCTTTCTTGGCGGGTGTTGCTGGGTTGGAACGGTTCTGTCCGCTACTTCCTCCATTGCCATTCCCATTCTTGGGGCCACTATGGTTGTGCGAACTTGCTCCATTATGAATGTGGCCTCCATGGTTATGCACAAGTCCTCCCGAGTTCGGGGTGAAACGGGGTCTCTGCTGAGCTACAGAATTATACTTCCCTTGTCCATACTTCCTCTTGCGGCTGTCAATCTGCTGCTGCTTCCCTTCAAGCATGAGAGCTCTATCCACCAACTCCTGGTAGTTATTGAAATTTGCCACCATCAACTGCATGCTCAGCTCATCATTCAGTCCTTCCAGAAACTTCACTTTCTTAGCTGCATCCGTAGCGACATCATCTGGGGCACAACGTGCTAGCTTACTAAAGTCATCCACATACTGGACTACAGTGCGCCCTCCTTGGCGTAAGTTGCGAAACTCACGCTTCTTCATGGCCATGGCTCCTGCGGATACATGGGCAGTGCGAAAAGCTTGCTGGAACTAGTCCCATGTAACAGTGGCTATAGGATAGGTGACAGTGTAATTCTCCCACCATGAGGATGCTGGTCCATCCAATTGGTGTGCGGCAAAACGCACCTTCTCAGCATCTGTGCATCGTGCAGTGGTTAACTCCCTTCCAATCTTGCGGAGCCAATCATCTGCAACTATCGGCTTGGTGCTACTGGAAAACACCGGTGGCTGCAACCTCAGAAAACGGGCTAGGTTTTCAACTTGGGTGGTGGTGGTGGGTTGTTGTTGTTGTTGTTGCCTTGGTTCTGAACTAACAACTGCATCAAGGTATTCTGCTGCTAGATCAAATGAGTGAGCTCCGGTGGAAAGGTAAATCCGGGGTCACGTCTCGGAGGCATCTGAGGTTTTTAGAAAAGATGAGAAAACAGAGTAGAATGAGGTCTAGGGGAAAACACTACCCATATGCACATGAGACAAACACAATTATATCACTCAATCAAAATCAAACAAGGGCATAGAATCGGTCTAGAACTATCGTTACAAAGTGCTTGGACTATACTATT
This sequence comes from Triticum urartu, assembly GCF_003073215.2. Classification (NCBI taxonomy): domain Eukaryota; kingdom Viridiplantae; phylum Streptophyta; class Magnoliopsida; order Poales; family Poaceae; genus Triticum; species Triticum urartu. Next base: position 288,627,768 of record NC_053025.1, on the reverse strand, counting down.
TACATGGTGGAATACTACTAATGATATGGTGGTTGACTAAAAATATTGTTCGGTCAAAGACTCCATGATATCTGCCCCACCTTCATCAACATAGTCATCATCACAATCGCCAGGGTCCGAGTCGGTGTCGTCGATGATGATGTAGTCCTCCGGACGAATCTCCTTGGGTTCTTCATCTTCTCCTTCCGGCGCGGGGTCTCCTATGAATACTCCTAGCTTCCTTTCCAGGTCATCATTCTTCTCCACTAGTACAATGATTTCTTCCTCATAATCTTCGCGAGTTGCCTTGAGTTCTTCCTCAAGCTCCGTGATCCTTGTCATCGCCTTCTTCAGATCTATCATGCCTGCGCACATCTAGTTCTCCTGGCGACGAACGTGCTGGTTTAACTCCTGGATGAAAGCGGCAATTGATCTATCCTTCCTAGTCCTGATCATCTACCATTGCTCATCTCGGCGCCCACAAATCTAGTAGATAGTTTCCTTGAGATCTTTGTGGTAAACTTCTCCAATGCGTCCCATGGTAATGTGAGCTGCCATACTCTTTCCTAGACTCTAGGTTGGTGCATCAAAGAAAAAATCTATGGTCTTAGTGACTGGCGTGAATGTCCTTCCTGGAACTTGAACTTGAATCATCCAGCGCTCCTCTTCTGGTAAAGTGGCATTGTAAGTCCCGGTGAAGCTTGGTATTCCAATGTTCAGGTACTTGGTGACTTCCTTCAAGTGGCGTCCAAAAGGGGTGTCTTCATCCAGTTGCGTGAACTTGATCCTTGCATCCGCCATCCTAAAGAGTATAAAATGGAGAGGAGTCAGAAATGAGAAGAGAGTAGTGATCTAGGGCTTTGCCTTAGTGGTCGTGTCCTATAGTTAGCATGTGCTCTGATACCATCTTGTAGCGACCAGACCTCAAACAGTCGAGTCTCTGTGCATCAGTGTCATCCCTGGATCGGTAATGCTGACACGCACAGTACTTGAGGATTTATAACAGAGTAGCAATCACACACTTATTACATCGAATGTCTCAAAGGATAACTTATTACAATAAATATGGCTTAAGGCCATCTAATACGATAACAGCGGAAGGCTTAGAAGATAAAGTGAGTCCATCAACTCCAACGGCATCACTGAGTGAAAGACCACGACCTAAGGCTCCTTACTTGTCGTCTGAAAAGTCTGCAACATGATACGTTGCAGCCCGAAAACGGGTCAGCACATGGAATATGCTGGCAATGTAACACAAGAGAGTAATGAACAGAATAATGCTATCACTACATGCATATATGGCTGGTGGAGGCTGTATGGTTAATATGTTTTGCGAAAAGCCAATTTTCCCTACTACAAACGAATATATTTTATTTAACTACAAAGTTGGTTGAAAACATTGAGAATGGTAAACCCCATATCAATCCCAATTAAAAGGTAATTAATAACCCAACAAAATTAATTTGGAGTGATGAGATCAACATGATAATCCAAGAACCAGATACTCAAGATGTCCATACCCGGGGACACGGCTAACCATGATTAGTTTGTACACTCTACAAAGGTTTGTTCACTTTTCCCCGCAAGACTCGATCTCCTCCGTCGGAATTTCTCGCACTACATGGTGTTTTGAGAAACAGATGATAGAGACACAATTTTTCAGAAGCGTTAGCACCTTACGATGGGTAGATATTACCACCTACATCCCCTGCATCTGCTAGTCTACAACTGTAAGAGTTCACACGACTTAATCAACTATGCCAGAGCCCATAATGGCTTGTGGCTGCACAGGAAGTTTCTAGTATGAATAATCTCACGATCCCTTTGAGCCTGGGTGGCGGTCCATAGGATAATCACACGGTACCCCAGGATTTGCAAAAGAAAAGGCAATCACTAGAAACCCAGGTGCCTCAATCCACCCGGATGTGTATTTAAGTTGCCACTTGAATTTAATCCATTAATTAACAACTCACATCAGTCATGAATACACTCAAACCCAATCCACGTCTACGAGCATAGCATAGCAGTATAAGCAACGTAGAAGTAACTCCCAAAGGTTTGATAATAAAACAGGTGATAGGTTCTACCTCATCATCTACTTCCCAATACCCACATGTTATCAATCCTACTCATGCAATGTGTGAGGGTTGAAACTAATGCATAAAAACTGGGTAATGAAAAGCAAGATCAAAGTGTTAGTTGCCTTGCTGATGATCCGTGAAACCTAGAGACTCGTAGTAGCACGCGTCACACTCCGGGTACTCTATCGCAAACAAACAAGCATACAATAAGAAATCAAGCAAGGGCACAGGTAAAACTCAAATAAGAGATCTAACCAGAAAGTTCAACTTAAGAACTCCGGTATGCAAGAAGAATCAAATCAAACGAAGCAACCAAACTCAAATGGCGAAAGAAACAAGCTTCATTTACTAATCTGGACTAAATTCAAATTTTATAGTAGCAAAATCTTGTTTAAGTTGGTTAAACATAAAGAGGGCTTCGAGACGAAACTCTAGGCTCTTGAATCGCCTGATTCTGATAAACGAGCAAAAAGTTATACTAAAACAAAAACCGGATCAGGAATCACGATCTTAAATAATCGTGAAAAAATCCGAGAAAAATAAAAACTAACGAACAGGCTAACGAATGAACATTCGCTGTCTACGGCTAAATGGTGAAAACCGTTTGTTAAAACGAATGTCCGCTAAATAACTAAACCGAAAAAACCGAACCGAATCTCAAAAAACGGATCTATGGTGTTTCGAAAAAAACCGATCGGTTTTCTCACGAAAACTGAGGCAGCTACCTCGGGTCCGGTGAGACAATGACGGCAGTAGGCGGCTCAGGTGCGGCGGCACAGGGGGTGGGCGGCGGCGGCGCGGCACGGCACGGCGGCGTGGGCGGCAGGCGGCATCAGCTGCAGCATGCGGCGGTGGCGGCTTGCGGCGGCGGCGCGGATCGGGCGGCGGTGGGTCGGGCGGCTAGGGTTTGGCGCGGGCAAGCTGTTGGGCTCGGGGCTTCGGCGGCGCAGCTTTAAAAGCCCCCCCCCGGGTGGAGTCCCGCTCGGGTACGACCCGGAGTCGGTTCACTTTTTTTTAAAATAATTCTGACATGCAGAAAAAGAAATAAAAGAAATACTAAATGGACTCCAAAAATCCCGAAATAAATTTTCCCCATCCTCTAAAAATAGGTCGGACAAGGTGAACATTTATTTGGGCCTAAAATGCAGTTTTGAAAAACGCATATTTTTCCTAATTCAAATAAAATAGCGATAAAACTCCGAATAAAAATCTTATTTGATTTCAATATTAAATCTGCAATATTTCTTTATTTTGAGGAAGTCATTTTATCCTCTCTCTTTTATTTTTATAGAAGGAATATTTGAAGATAAAATAATTAAAATCAAATGATCCTTTTTTCAAAATTTGAGAAAAACTCAAATATGAAAATAACGAAATTCCCAACTCTGTCCGTGGGTCCTTGAGTTCCGTAGAATTTCTAGAATCTAGCCAAAATGCAATAAAATATGATATGCAATGATGATCTAATGTATAACAGTCCAAATTGAAAATTTAGGATGTTACAGCTTCTCCCCCTTATTCTGGCATTTCTATAGTTTAGTCCACATATACTACCCCATTTATTTGATACTAATGCATATGTAGTGTAGATCTGATGTAAGTCTTGTGGGTACTTCGGATGAGTACTCATGGTTGCTTTGGCCCTTTTCATTCGAACCGGTTCCTGCAACAGCTGGTAGCAACACGGATGCAGGTTTCGCTGACAGTGCCTACTACATGGAGGCCGACGACCAGGAGTAGTCCAGAGGTCCTAGGAAGGAGGCCTCGCCTTTTGATCTAGTGGCGTTGTTTTGATCAGCCTTCTTAAGGCAAAACTTGTCTATTTATGTCTGTAATCAGATAATATTTGTTTGATGACTGGTGTATTATGGGTCCTCATGACCCGGGCTTGTAATATAAAGTTTTATGTTTATCCTTTGCGTCGTAGAGTTGTGTTATGATATTGACGTGAGTCACCATTCGTGATCGTGCATTATGCGTGTATGATTAGTGCATGATTATAAATGGGGGCGTCACAGTGGCATGTGTACATGGAGGACCCCGACATGGAGAAAGGTGTACTAGGCATGGGATGAGAAGCTATAATTTCATGCCACCGCGGAATTTTTGAATTTGGTGCCACGACAACTTTTTCTAAAATGGTCGCCACGGCAACAATTTCTGAAACTGCTGCCACGGCAGCGTTTTTGAAATGGCGGCCACTTCAACGAAATGTTGGTCGTCACGACAATGGTTCAACTGAAGATTCAAGATGATCATGAAAACTTCCCCATCAGCTAGGGCTATACCATATCATGCTATTATGAATTTCCTGAGATGTTTATCCCTTTGTTGTTTGCACCCTTTGATTGTGTAGTGGTAAATTATTAGGGTGTTCTCTCGCAATAAATATCAAGTTAAAAGGTGCTCTTCCAAGTGTTGCAATTTTCTATAACATCTAGAATTTCGGAGTGCGTCATGTCCACATGAGTACAAACGGGATGAGTGGTGTAAGACGGAGATGGTCAGACTGTGTATGCAGATAGCACTCGATTGTCTTGATGTTCTGGTAAAATCGCTCTGAGCTCGGAGCACGGAGCACTGAAAGATGAACAAGAGTCATATGGCGATATGATCGGCAAGAGTTTGGCTACCGGTCAAAATTCTCGTCATCAGTGATGTCCACATCAATGGCTGAGGATAAAGTCAGGGTCTTGAATCACTCACTATCAATTATGAGAGATATTGATTTGAGTGGGAGCACAATTATGAATTAATTAAGTTTAATCACTAGTGCAAATTAATTATGAACAATGTCTATGTGTACTTTGCATTATAGTTGTAGAATTATGGTTCACAGCTCCACCTTTGTTGTTGAAGTTTATTAGATGTTTTAATCTGGTTGTTTCTTTACGATTGGTAAACGTAATAAGAGGATTGTCCTCTAGATTGCCGAGAAAGATTGTTTCTATTTGCATGGTTAAATATATTCTCCCACTGATGCTATGGATGATGAGACTGACGTCCTTCAATCTAAAACGCCAGAATTACATTACAGTCTGCTTGCTTCCAAGAAACCTAAACATTAAAATGTTTGGGATAGCTATTTGATATTCTTGGAACTAAAAATTGTTTTCATAAACAAACAAAGGCTATAAGATATGTAATATATGAAGAAGTGTTTTGTTTGCAAGTTCTAGTGAAGTGTTCAACTATGTTTAAGACTAAAATGCATATGATCCGGAACAACACCCGTCATGATTTGTTGATAAAACTTAAAGATAAAAGAACAAACTAGAGGATGTAGTGAGACTTACATGCCTAGGGAAGTTTGAGGCTCACACCACTCTTAAAGTTGGATGTTTCTTGTGTGAATGGGAGAAATATTGAAGTAACACTATGAGAATTAAAAGGTAGAAAGAAAGAAGACTGGAATGTCCAGCTCAGGTATGAATGTACAAGTTAAAAGATGTAGAGAAGTTTGGTCAAGTAAGTGTAGTTCTTGGGAATTATGATTAAATTGTTGATCACTAGTTCTTCGAGATTGTGGTTAAAAGTTGCTCACAAGGATATTGACTCAATTTCATATTGATGCGAATCGTTGCAAGAAATTACAAATGACCTAAATGACCAACGAGGTAAAAATATGTGTTGAAAACTTTAGAAAAGTTATGATACTTTTCATCAGCATATTGCTTCTATATTTATTGTCATGATTTATTTTAGAGTTTGCACACTACAAGCCCATTGCATAGAAGTTGCAAGGAGATTGTTCAGAAGAGAACAACAGTTGTTTGATGTTATGAACAAAAGGCCATACTCCTATTATGAATAGGATGTGTGTTATTAATATTGACGATAAAATTAAACATCCATAACACTGACACTGAATGTCGCAAGGCTAAAAGAATACCACATATGGGTGGCACTGCATTTAGTCACATTGGAGAAGCCAACATGGAGAAATTCCACAGTGATGGATTTTGAAGTCATCTGATTATGAATCATCTGACACTTGCAACTTTCATCCAAATAGTAAAGTAAACTAAAATACCATTCACGTGACATAAGAACCGAGCAACAAAATAATTAGAAATATGCATGTTCATGTGTGTAGTCCAATAAGTGTTGTTGCAAGCACTAGATTTATCTATCTTCTAGGATGACTCGGGTAGATATTTATATTTACTTATCAAGACATAAAAGTCTGGATCCTTTGAAAAGTTTCAAAAGGTTTTTCAGAATGAAGTATAACTTATTGTAAAAAAAAAAGTATGTCTCTACAATTGGGTTGCAAAAAGAAATATTTGAGTTACAAGTTCAGCGAATGTCTGATGAGTTGTGAAAAGAATTTTATAGCATTTTATAGCTTGCACTTCCCAGAACATTACTAAGAGTAGAATGTTTTGAGTAGATGCAATTGAACTATGTATGACATGGTGAGATCAAAAATGACATTAAATCAATTTTGCCAATATACTTTTTAATGTGATGCTTTAGAGTCTATGGCTTTACATCGGAAAAAGAGCGCCATCAAATCTGAAAGATAAGTGCTACTTTGTAAGTTATCCCAAACAGTTGGGTATTCCTCTATCACTACTCCGAGGCAAAGTGTCTTGCCAAAGAGTGCAGAAATTTTGAAGAAAATGTTTTCTACAAAAGAGTAAGTGGGAGGACAGTGCAAATCGACGAGACTGCAGAATCTTCGTGATCAGGTCAAAGAAAAAAAATGCTATAAGTGGTTCTAAAATTTCTTACCATGACTGATAGGGAAGCCTCTACATAAGATATGGAGACTTTGGTCGGATGTGTAGTTGAAGTATATAGGTAGAAAAAATTCGTACAGACCTTCAGTGTGTGCAGACGAAATATTGTTGAACAAACAATGAACCTATAATTCACAGAGAAGCGTTCATGGTCCCTCTTGAAATTGACTATATGTCAAAATAAGATAGTATCCATACACATAATTCAAATTTAGAACTTGATGAACCTTTTGAAAGACTTAGAGTCCAAAGAATAGTAATGGATCTATGAACTGACAAAGATGAAAACAAGGTTTTATAATGCTTGACTTGTTACAAATAGTTTATGACAAGATCAATAAGTTGACTGTGACAAGATTGTCTCATAATAGCAATACTTGAAGTCAATTTGGGTTAACCTAGCAATTACTAAAAATTCCAATTATGAAATATAATAGATGGATGTCAAAATGATTCCCATGAGATGGAAACAGAACCGAGGTTGTATATTTGATACAGTCCAAGGTAATTTTATCAATCCAGAGGATGCTAGTAAGTGTGCAAACATCAAGAGCTCCTATAATGATCTGAAGCAAGCATAGTGGAGTTGGAATCTTTGTGTTGATGAGTTGATCAAATAATATGATTTCATCGATATAAGCAAAGATGCTTGTATTTACAAGAAAGTAAGTGGGAGCATAATAATATTTCTAAACACTATGTGTGCATGACACATTGTTGATTGGAAATTATATAAATTTCTTGACATGGAGTTAGATTTTATTGAAACTAGTTTATCAGTAAAGTACTTAGGCAATATATAGTCCTGGTATTAGGCAAACTGATCTATGGACATAGTAGTGTCTAATCAGGCTTAGCCAAAATACATATTGGTAGAATACTAAATCAGTTTAGTATGAAATATGCAAGAAGAGTTTCTTGTTAAAGTCACATGGAAGGAGTTTTAAGCAAGAATCGGTATCCTGAAACACTGATGAGCGAAATACATGATTTCCATCACACTTATACCAAATATGTTCCATGGTATGTAAACAACCAGATATGTCTAGTACTCTAAGTAAGTTGTGAGTAAAAGTTACCAGAATGATAAAATTGCTGATGATAGGACAATAGGGAAAATGTTGTTGAGTAGTAACAACATATTTCTCGCATAGGGAGGAGATGAAGAGGTTGTTGTAAGGAGTTACGTCAATACGGGCTCATTGTAAGTAGTAAATCAATAAAATCTTCATCAATGCTCCAAGCGATTTTTTGGTTTCAATCAAATGATTTATGGTGGCACAGTAATTTGGAATTGGTCCAAGAAAGTTATTATGGTGAATTATATAACAAAAGGTTGGTTATATTGTCGCTTTAGAAGCAACAACGGAGGGTGATGAATCAAAGGTTCATTTATGAACTTGGTATTGTTTCTATGATTGTGTTAATGCAACACTACTATCAATAGTGGTTCCATTAGTTCAGTCTAAAGAATCAAAGGTCCTGCTAGTGATTCAATATATACAAAGTTTGTTTCACATAAATTATGAATTCTTGTGAAAGCATGATGATGCATAGATATGCAAATGATACACATAGATCTAATGTTGTCAAGATCTAATAGGACGAAGGCTATACCACAAGCAAAGATGAACAAATACCAGATTTCCATTGGTGTAAAAGAAAATATGCTAACTAGATTATTGACTCTAGTTCAAGTGGTAGACTGTTGGAAATATGCCCTAGAGGCAATGGTATTGTATTATTATATTTCCATGTTCATAATTAAGATTTTATATTTCATCCTATAACTGCTATGATCCTGGAATATGCAATTTAGTGGAAAACCCATATGCACGTGTGGAATGATAAACGGTAAAGAATAGGTTCCTAGTCTTACCTCTAATACTGGCTCAAGTGTTGTTGCTGATCATGTTTTCTGGATCTGAGGGTGTCACTAAGTGTAATGATAGTCCTAGACAACATTGAGAGTGTGATGTTAGAAAAACGATCATATTGAATCGACCCAAACTTGTTTGTTATACTTCGAGATAATACTGTCTAAAATCAATTGTTATTACACAGAGTGTTAGCTTGTGTTTTTAGCTCCTCGGGCCGTGAGAGTATTGTAGTCACTTCCTACTTTACAATGGACTATGGGGTTGCTCAAACATCATCTGCAACAAGGTGATCATAACAACAACTTATTGGTTCATCGAAAAGTTTGACAAGGGAATAGATAACTCGAGAGTGCGATTTGCTCCTCTAATTATGAAGATATATTCTTAGGGCCCTCTCTTTGTGACGGCATCCATCATCGTCTGGCCAGACACAGGTGACTACGTCACGGGGATGCCAGAACACTTCAACGAGAAAGAAGAACACAACCGGCAACAGGATCAACGATATAGTGAGCATGTGCATGACTCGGGAGGATAGTGATGCACCCCGGGTTTTGTAATGTATTGCGAAGCAAAGTGAACATCACATCATAACCAAAGGTTCACTTGAATTTCATTTGTGCAACCATAGGGATCGATATGGACGTCCACGGTTTCTCTATCGGTCATTCAACAAAGGGGTTTCATTCATGTATATGATTTACCGAACCTATGGGTTCACAAGCTTAAGGTATTCATCATCTGTTAAGTGTTAGTAGGATGAGAGTATCGACGATTTATTTGTGGAATTGTTTTGTTAATATTCCGAATAGTTTCGAGAGGAACGGGAACCGTTCTGGTGTCGCCAGAAGGGTTTCGGAGTTTATCAGGCAATACTGGGTATTCCCAATAGTTAATATATAGGTGGAAAAAAATTACGGTGATGTTAAATTATATATAAAATGCTCTATTAATTGTTAGAGGGCTTTTATAATTAATTTAACATCAACGGGACTTAAAATGCCAAGTGGTGGAAGACCACTTGGGCCCAATTGGGGTGGCGCCGCCTTCTCCCCATGGAAAGGGGAGAAGGAGGAGAATTGGAGGGGGAGCTCCCCTCCTCCTTGGTCGGAAAAGGGAGGGGAATTTCTCCCCCCCTTGTGGCGCCCCCACCTCTCCTCCTAACCTATACATACTTGAGATATTGGCCCTTTTTGTTGGGAAACATAGCATGCAATTTCAAAAATTCTCCTACGCTCATGCAAGATCTATCTAGGAGATGCATAGCAACGATAAGGGGAGAGTGTGTCTATGTACCCTCGTAGACTGATACATCCATTTTGCATCATGCTTTTATATCAATATTTATTGCATTATGGGCTGTTATTACACATTATATCACAATCCTTATGCCTTTTCTCTCTTATTTTATAAGGTTTACATGAAGAGGGAGAATGCCGGCAGCTGGAATTCTGGACTAGAAAAGGAGCAAATGTTAGAGACCTATTCTGCACAATTCTAAAAGTCCTGAAACTTCACGGAGAATATATTTGGAATATATAAAAAGTATTGGGCGAAGAAAGTACCAGAGGGGGGCCACCAGCCAGTCACAAGGGTGGAGGGTGCGCCCCCGTCCTTGTGGGCCCCCTGGCAGGCCTCCGACGCCCATCTTCTGCTATATTGTGTGTTTTGACCTGTAAAAAAATTAGAAGGAAGCTTTCGGGACGAAGCGCCGCCGTCTCGAGGTGGAACCTGGGCAGAACCAATCTAGGGCTCCGGCGAGCTGTTCTGCCGGGGAAACATCCCTCCAGGAGGGGGAAATCGAAGACATCATCATCACTAATGATCCTCTCAACGAGAGGGGGTCAATCTCCATCAACATCTTCACTAGCACCATCTCCTCTCCAAACCCTAGTTCATCTCTTATATACGATCTCTGTCTCAAAACCTCAGAGTGGTACCTGTGGGTTGCTAGTAGTGTTGATTACTCCTTGTAGTTGATGCTAGTTGGTTTATCTGGTGGAAGATTATATTTTCAGATCCTTAATGATAATTAATACTCCTTTGATCTTGATTATGAATATGTTTTGTGAGTAGTTACGTTCGTTCCTGAGGACATGGGAGAAGTCTTGTTATAAGTAATCATGTGAATTCGGTATTCGTTTGATATTTTGATGAGATGCATGTTGTCTCTCCTCTAGTGGTGCTATGTGAACGTCAACTACATGACACTTCACCATGATTTGGGCCTAGGGGAAGGCATTGGGAAGTAATAAGTAGATGATGGGTTGCTAGAGTGACAGAAGCTTCTTCTTTCGTAGTTGCGGATGCTTGCAAGAGGGGTTAATCATAAGTGGGAGGCTTTTCCAAGGAAGGGAAGCACCCAAGTACCGGTCCACCCACATATCAAATTATCAAAGTAACGAACGTGAATCATATGAGCATGATGAAAACTAACTTGACAATAATTCCCGTGTGTCCTCGGGAGCGCTTTGCTTTATATAAGAGTTTGTCTAGGCTTGTCCTTTGCTACAAAAAGGATTGGGCTACCTTGCTGCACCTTGTTTACTTTTGTTTCTTGTTACCCATTACGAATTGTCTTATCACACAACTATCTGTTACCGATAATTTCAGTGCTTGCAGAGACTACCTTGCTGAAAACCACTTGTCATTTCTTTCTGCTCCTCGTTGGGTTCGACACTCTTACTTATCGAAAGGACTACGATAGATCCCCTATACTTGTGGGTCATCAAGACTCTTTTCTGGCGTAGTTGACGGGGGTGAAGCGCCTTTGGTAAGTGGAATTTGGTAAGGAAACATTTATATAGTGTGCTGAAATTTATTGTCACTTGTTACTATGGAAAATAATCCTTTGAGGGGCTTGTTCGGGGTATCTTCACCTCTACCAGAAGAGCAAAGAGTTGTTCCTCAACCTACTGCACCTACTAAAAATATTTATTATGAAATTCCTTCGGGTATGATAGAGAAACCGCTAGCTAATCCTTATGCAGGAGATGGAACATTACATCCCGATTTGCACCTAATCTATGTGGATGAAGTTTGTGGATTATTTAAGCTTGCAGGTATGCCCAAGGATATTGTCAAGAAGAAAGTCTTTCCTTTATATTTGAAGGTAAAGGCATTGACATGGTATAGGATATGTGATGATATTGGATCATGGAACTACAACCGATTGAAATTGGAATTTCATCAGAAGTTTTATCCTATGCATCTGGTTCATCGTGATCGGAATTATATATATAATTTTTGGCCTCGTGAAGGGAAAGTATCGCTCAAGCGTGGGGGAGGCTTAAGTCAATGTTATATTCATGCCCCAATCATGAGCTCTCAAGAGAAATTATTATTCGGAACTTTTATGCTCGGCTTTCTCATAATGATCGATCCATGCTCGATACTTCTTGTACTGGTTCTTTTGTGCAGAAGGATATTGAATTGAAATGGGATTTATTAGAAAGGATTAAATGCAACTCTAGAGATGGGGAACTCGATGAAGGTAAGGAGTCAGGTATAAACCTTAAGTTTGATTGTGTTAAATCTTTTATGGATACCGATGCTTTTCGTGAATGTAGCACTAAATATGGACTTGACTCTGAGATAGTAGCTTCTTTCTGTGAATCCTTTGATAATCATGTTGATCTCCCTAAGGAGAAGTGGTTTAAATATCATCCTACCATTGAAGTTAAAGTAGCAGAACCTATTAAAGTTTAAGAATAAACTATTACTTATAATGTTGATCCTATTGTTCCCACTGCTTATTCTCAGAAACCACCTTTTCTTGTTAGAATAAAGGATCATGTTAAAGCTTCAATTGTAGTTCGTAGGAGTTATACTAGAACACCTACACCTCCTGAGCAAATTAAAGTTGAACCTAGTATTGCTATGGTTAAAGATCTCTTGGTTTATAATATTGAAGGGCATGTTATTTATTTCTATGATGAAGCTGCTAGGACTGCTAAACCTGATACTAAAGATAAACATAGACCTATTGTTGGCATGACTGTTGTTTGCATTAAATTATGATATCATTGTTATCATGGTTTATGTGATGTGGGTGCTAGTGTGAGTGCAATTCCTTATTCCTTATATAAAGAAATTGTGAATGATATTGCACCTGCTAGGATAGAAGATATTAATGTTACTATTAAGCTTGCCAATAGAGATACTATATCACAAATTGGGATTGTTAGAGATGTTGAAGTCTTGTGTGGGAAAATTAAATATCCTACTGATTTTCTTGTTCTTGCTTCCCCACAAGATAATTTTTGCCCTATTATATTTGGTAGACCTTTGTTGAATACTGTTAATGCTAAGATAGACTGTGAGAAAGATATTGTTACTGTTGGTTCAGGGGATATGTCTCATGATTTTAATTTCTCTAAGTTTTGTAGACAACCCCATGATAAAGAATTACCTAGTAAGGATGAAATTATTGGTCTTTCTTGTGTTGTCGTGCCTCATATTGATTCGTTAGAACAATACTTGCTAGACCATAAAAATGAGAAGTTTGTGAATGAAAGAAGGGAAATGGATGAAGTATTCTTTAATCAAGGGCCTATTTTGAAACACAATTTGCGTGTTGAAATCCTTGGGGATCCTCCTCCACCCAACGGTGATCTCGTGTTTGAGCTTAAACAATTACGCGATACTTTGAAATATGCTTATCTTGATGAAAAGAAGATATATCCTGGAGAGCGAACTTTTGGAGGCCGAGCACCTCGGGTTGGGTTATCTCGGCCATTTGGTGTGGCCTCGTGATCCGTTCCTGTCGGCAGCCTGCCCCCACATTCGAGCAACAGGTTTAGGTGCTAGTGCCCCTAGGCGTACACCGGTGGCACAACTGCTACGTGTTCGATGTGCTGCGTGTAGGAAGGTGACCTGGTCTAGTTCGGGTCGTTTATTGCTTCCAACCGAACGAGGGAGAATTTATTTCCTGTGGCCCACCGCTCGTGGTCCGTGACCTCAGGTACAGGCTGCATCAGGGGTGGGGGTGGGGGTGGGGGTGGAGGTGGAGGATGCCAGTCTGGGGTAATCTTCTTCTTCCACAGCCCACCTCTGTCGACCTCCTCGCCATGGATTTGGACATGGACGTGTTTTTCGAAGATGCAACTACAAAACCGCACAGGTTAGAAGTTCCGTCGTCCCATGTTTGAATCGCATCTCATCTCTTCTAGATCTCTCACACTTCTTGTTCTGTGGATCCGCTGATATGCAGGATGCCGGTCATGGAGGCACGTCCTATAGCCATGGCCGAGCCGGTGGAGTCGCCGGCTTCTCTTAGCATCGCCAATGCGGAGATAGGCCATGTCGGAGTTCGCGCACACATCGGTTAAAGTGCTGGATTTCCGCCGGAACAAGGAGCTTTTCCAGATTTTTTCAGAGGCTAGCAGCGGCTGGACTAGGAGGCGCGTCTCTAGTTTCTTTATTCAGTCTGTCATTTGTTCATACACGTTCTCGGAGCAGTAAGCTGCATTTGGGTAGAAATCATATTGGTAGTTATGTCTATTTGTTGATTCTGCCTGGTTGCTTGTTCTGCCATTGTTCATAAACATAGTCTCCATGTTAATTTTCAAGCTTAAGCCTATCAGTCAAAATAATGATGTTACATAGGGTGATTGAATCATTAATTTGGTTCTTGCGTAGCTAACATTTCCAAGTTGTTCATAGGTAAGTCTGGCTCAAAATTGATTCTGAAATTAGACGCACATACTTTTGTGCAGTAAAATTCTTATCTTAATTACTCTGAAAAAACTGGACTGATGGTATCTTGTTCTGCTTGCCTGTATGAAGGGTCAAAGTGTTGGTAGATCCCTGTTGAAGAATTAATCATTACTTTGGCTCTTGCATAACTAAAAATTTCCAAGTTGTTCATAGGTAATTCAGGTTCAAAATTGATTCTGAAATTAGTCACACACACTTTTGTGTAGTACAATTTTTATCTGAGTTACTCTGAAAAAAGTGGAGTGATGGTATCTTGTTCTGCTTGCCTGTATGAAGGGTCAAGGTGTTTAGTTTTGTTGGTAGATCCCTGTTGAAGAATTATGGAATTGGAATTTTTGTCTGCAGTCGTAGATGATTTATTGTATTTAGTAGAAAACATTCTAGAGGAAAAATTGATCTTTGATCTCTGAGTCTTATTTCTTTTAGCGTAAGGATTGGCAAAGCACCGATGCAGCGCGAGGCAAACCCAAACAAAAAGAGTGCTATGGAGATTTTGATGAGTGCTCTGAGAAGAAGACGAGCTGGTTCGATGAGGTTGGAGTACTAGTGCAGGTCGTGGGTGAGAGGAGAACAGAGGACAGTTGACAAGACATGACCAAGCCACTTAAAAAAATTGTAGTAGGGCCAGATTCAAAAATGCACTGTGGACAAGCCATGACCATGGTGCTGTACCAGTACTGCATGCCAAATGCTACCATAATCAAGGTCCAATTACTGAAAGATTGCCTACTTGGAGTTGCTAATTACATTCTGGTTGATCGAAAATGCATTATTAGTATGAGTATAATTGTCCATTAGTATTTATTCGTATTGTGCGACTAGTAACTCAGGTTAATCATACTTCTCTTCTTAATGCATGGTTTACTAGAAAGGAAATTAGTAAAAATGTCCAAATAGTACGATGCATTTTGTTCAATTTCTTACTAGTAATACACAAACCTCTCACATTTGGAACATTTAGAAATTTTCCACATGCTTAATACAAGGGAAATACAACAAATGTTAAACTTCCACGTGTGGAGCATTTAGTCAACTTATGGCAGGACCTAAGATAATCGTTCACTAATAGAACTCCGTTTGTTGGGAAAGTAATTGATGCAGTCTTGTCATCGAGCTAGGACTGGCCACGCGCGTCGCCCAGTTTCTGAGTGGAACCGATGTGTGCCAAGTAACACTGATGTAGACACGTGATACTACCTAGATTCTCTAGCTGATGCTATCCTATGCATTGCGCAATACGCGGGCAGAGAGAGGTCTACGGGGGACAGCGAGCATGAATACAGGAAAGGCACGGGTCCCAAAAGGATCTAGATGGCCAGGATTCCGGCCTACCTGGGGCACGACCTCCATTAGGCATTTTTGATATATCCTGTCATTAGTAGTGCTAATCTTTCAGAGCATGAAGAAAAAAAATTATTGAAAACTCTGAAGAAGCATCGTGCTGCTATTGGATATACTCTTGCTAATCTTAAGGGCATTAGTCCCACTCTATGTCAGCACAAAATTAAATTGGAGAATGATGCTAAACCAGTTGTTGATCACCAATGATGGTTGAATCCTAAGATGAAAGAAGTGGTAAGAAATAAAATACTAAAACTTCTAGAAGCAGGTATAATTTATCCTATTGCTTACAGTAAATGGGTAAGTCCTTTTCATTGTGTCCTTAAGAAGGGAGGTATTACTATACTTCCTAATGATAAGAATGAATTGATCCCACAAATAATTGTTACAGGTTACAGAATGGTAATTGATTTCTGTAAATTGAATAAAGCTACTAGAATAGATCATTACCCTCTACCTTTTTATTGATCAAATGCTAGAAAGACTATCCAAACATACACATTTTTGCTTTCTAGATGGTTGTTCTGGTTTTTCTCAAATATTTGTGTCAAAAGATGATCAAGAGAAGACCACTTTTACTTGCCCTTTCGGTACCTTTGCTTATAGACGTATGCCTTTTGGTTTATGCAATGCACCAGCTACCTTTCAAAGATTATGACTGCTATATTCTTTGACTATAAAAGGAGGCCCACGGCGTACTGAGAGAGGATTTAGATTTTTTGGGCCGTCACGCTTTGTAGCTAGTCCAAGAACAGCAGATAAACATGAACCAGCAGGAGTAGGGTATTACGCATCACTTGCGGCCCGAACCTGGATAATCCCCCTGCGATGATCTCTCAATCCCGCTCTTTCCACAGCCCCACGCCCGCCAACCGTAGCAAAAGGGATTCCTCGTGATACCATAGGTGTCGTTTCCCCCGACATCTTTGGCGCGCCAGGTAGGGGCGCAAGCTATGGGAATCTGGTTTTGGAGCCGACGCGTCAACTCTTTCATGGGGATGGCTCGAAGGGAGAAGGCGACGTCGATCATCCGCCCTCTGGTGCCGCCCGCAGCTTCGACAGCCATCCCCGTGGCCTCGAAAAGCTAAGTCATGTAAAATTTTGGCTAATTTCAGTTATATAAGTCTATCCTCCTCGAAAGATCTCTTTCCTTGTATGGGAAACCTCCACGCAATGGGACCCTTCCGCTATTGGCAACACCCTTGTCTCTGTCTCGAGTCCGCTCGACAGTTTATGCTCCCGCGCTAAGAACGGTAAGGTGGCCTACCCGCTACTAGCCGTGCTCTTGTCCTGTTTCGAGTCCGCTCGACAGCTCAAGTGACCGCGCTGGGAGTGGCAAGGTGGTTTTCCCGGCAGCAAGCGCCCTCCCGGCAGGGTGCTAAGGATCCGTCCTCAAGGCACCATGGCACGGGTTTACACACCGGCAGCCTTATCTCACCAAGCGTAGGGTGCAAACATACAAAGAAAGGTCTAACAGGAAGATAGCATGCTTGATATTGAAGTGTTGCAAAGTTATATTACATCAAATAATCGCTGCGCTTCTAATTTAAGATAAAATTGTCTTGGTCTTGAACTCACAGCGGCAACGAGAAACGGGGTGCCTAGTCCCTGCGCTGGCCCTCCACCCTCTCAACTCCATCGACGCAGTTGACGATGGGCTTGATACGCTCCTTGAGCACCGCAAGGTCTGCCTCCTCCGGCAAAGTTGATGGTGGGGTTCCAGAACGCCACCTTGGTGAGTACCTTGGTTAGGGCGCCCTGGCAGAGCCTCTAGGACTCGTTCGCCAGATATGTTACCCGGTTGGAGCGGAGCTACTCCAGAGCTCCAAGAATGCCCTCGAAGAACAGGGCCAGTCTGACATTGGGACTCATGTTCGGCTCTGGGAGGTAACTCACATTCGGCATCCCCATGGCAGCCAACTTCGTGGTGATCCTGCCGGCGACGTCGGTGAGGTGGCTGACCCAACGGTTTATGCTCTCCACGTACTCATTGTGTTCGGCGGCATCATTCCTCCGCAGCCGCCTCTCCTCCTCCAGGCCCTTGGTTAGGATCTCTTCCCGGGCCCTGACCTCCGAAAGCATCCCCTCAAGGCCCTCCAACTTCAGCTTCAGGTCATTGATGGCGTCATTGGCCTTGGAGAGCAGCTCGGCCATGCCAAGGACTGTGGCCAGTGCCTCCGCCAAAGTGCCATTGGCCGCGTCCTTCTCCTCCGTCAGCTTAAGGACCTGTTCCTTCAGCCCATCCCGCTCCACATCCACGTCCGCCACCTTGCCGTCATGGACCATGGCTTGAGCATTGAGTGCCTCCTTGTGCCCCTGCTCCAACTGCTCTGTGTGACGAGCTTCTCGACCTCCTCATCCTTGCCGCGGAGTGTGGCGGCGAGCACCTCCTCACAAGCGTCAAGGTCCTCCTCCTGGGAGTTCAGCTCGGCCTGGTGCTGGTGCCGGGCGGCCTCGTCCTTGGCGGCCCATTCCTTTGCCGCCTCCTCGGCTTTCTCAATGTCAGTCTGCTTCAGGATGAGCTCCTATTTCCGCTCAACCAACAGATCTTGGGCAACTTTCAGTTCATCGTGGGCCCAGCGGAACCAGGCCTGTGTCTCAGTGACGCGCTCCTCGAGGTCCACCTCCTCTTTGTCCACCGCCGCCATCATGGATTTCGCCTTATCCAGGCGGGCACGGTGAAGCGCCTGAAGCTTCTGGAAGTTGATGCTCATGGCCCGAAGGAGCTGCTCCTCTTGGGTACTGCCGCCACCGGCGCTCGGTTCGTCGACAACCTCAAGCCCGGTGGCGGCGAGCGCCTCGTCATCGAACACCTCTCCCTCGGTTGGTGCCCTGGTGCTCGCCGTTCCTGGGAGGTGGACGAACAGGTCGTCGCACACCTTCAAATATTTTCCTGAGCCAGAGGCAGCCGAGGAGGAAGGTTGATCATCGAACAACCCCTCCCCGGCATGCCCCTTGCCGGCCTCCCTGGCAGGCCCCTTGGCGGCCTCTTCAGCGGCGGTCTTGGTGGCCTCCTCAGCGGCAATCTTGTTGGCATCATCCTCAGCGTCCTTGGCGACCTCCTCGATGTCGGTGTCGATATCCTCCCGGACCGCCGAGGAAGGGCCTGGATACCAAGAAGGGGAATGAGACGGAGCCAAGATCAAGATTCAAAAAGAAGAAGAAAGAATAGGGACGAGAAGCGAATGTCTTACCCGCACCAGGCTGGGAAGAAGTGGCGCCTTCCCCGCCAATGTTCGTTGCCGGGGCGGAGCCACCGGCACCCAAGCTCGCTCCATCCTCCTCCATATGTGTGGGCTCGGTGGTCGATGCCTTTGCTGGGGACGCCCCCCTGGGCGGCATAGTCGAGGGGGCGCCGTGTTGGGGGTGGCCATCGGCGGCTCCTCCTGCTGGCGTTCTCCTCCTTCAAACCCGGCAAGGTCAGCATCATAGATTCACACCCCAAGGCTCATCAGTGAAGGAGGGAGTGGCGGACTCACGCTGGGGGCTGCGTCAGGGGTGTCGGCGTTCTGGGAACCGGTGTCCCCGGACTTGCTTGCCTGTGGCCCACATCGTGGCTCCACCAGCGGCCCTGTATGGACCATCTTCACCAGCAACCATTGAAGACCCTCGCGAGGGGCCAAGCCTCACGAGGCGGATGACAAGACCTCCTCAGGGGCAGCCTCAGCAGGCTGGCTCGTGAGGGGCAGAGAGATCAAGGCAAGGGACACCTCGCGAGGTTCCTGCGACGTAAGCCATGACGACTTGAGCCAGGCGGGCGCCAGTGCACATAGTGTCCTCGTTTCCTCTTTGGTGCTAAAGAGGCAAGAGCAGGCGAGGACTCCCGAGGCATCAGGCAAAGGATTCCATATCGGTGCAACAAGACCAAGACCAGCAGGACAGCAGGATGGAGGTCACAGTGGAGCCCAAGACGGCATCACCACGAGAGGCTTTGGCAGTCGAAGACTACTTTTGTCAGGATAACTTGTACTAATTGTCTCCCTTCGAATTTGGATGTTGTGGGATCCCTCCCCGCTCAATATTTGGGAGGAGGACCAGGGCCTCTATAAATAGGACTAGCTACCACCAGAGAGGGGACTGGCTCATCTAGACCATCCCCAACCACAAAATTTCACCGAGCACAAGAACACCTCCCCTTAGGAGGCTGTTCTTCCCTTGTAACTGTTCATCCTCAGCCTAGGAGGCAATCCACCACACCACACTAGAGTAGGGTATTACACCACAACAGTGGCCCGAACCAGTATAAATCTTGTGTCTTTCGTTCTTTGGGTTCGTCGAGCTAGGCAGTGAGATTGTGGAGTGTGCGAGCTAGAGAGGGGGAGAGATCTTTGTGCGCACCCCAGTGTTCGAACCTCAAGTGTTTTGTCGGAACCCGAAATCCAACATTTGGCGCGCCAGGTAGGGGTGAACTGAAGCATTGCCGCCCCGACGGTGTCGCTTCTCCGACTGACTCCCATGGACACTGCCTCTTCTCCGACTGGATCGACGGGCGCTCTCCGCAGCGCCGGGGGCCTCCGAGCCATCACCCCCTCCTTGCGGCGGGTGCAGTGGCCGCACAAGTTCAAGCCGGAGATGCCGCCCCGCTACGATGGTGCGGCAGATCTGGCGACATTTCTGCTGGCGTACGAGGAGGTGGTCCTAGAGGCCGGGTGAGGGAGTCCTGGACTAAGGGGTCCTTGGGCGTCCGGCCTATTATCCTTTGGGCCGGACTGATGGGCTGTGAAGACATGAAGGTCAAATACTGTATCGTGTCCGGACTAGACTCTGCTTAGCATGGAAGGCAAGCTTAGCGATCGAAGATTCCTTCTTATCTAACCGACTCCATGTAAACCCTAGATCCCCCCGGTGTCTATATAAACCAAAGGGGGTAGTCCGGAAAGGACATCACATATACTCATTACCATACCCACATAGGCTAGACTTCTAGGGTTTAGCCATTACGATCTCGTGGTAGATCCACTCTTCTAACACTCATATTCATCAATATCAATCAAGCAGGACGTAGGGTTTTACCTCCATAGAGAGGGCCCGAACCTGGGTAAACATTGTGTCCCCCGTCTCCTGTTACCATCGATCCTAGACGCACAGTTCGGGACCCCCTACCAGAGATCCGCCGGTTTTGACACCGACATTGGTGCTTTCATTGAGAGTTCCATTGTGCCGTCAGCAAATGGCTCGATGGCCCCTTCGATCATCAGTAATGGCGTTATCTAGGGAGAAACCTTCCTCCCCGGACAGATCTTTGTATTCGGCGGCTTCGTACCGCGGGCCAACTCGCTTGGCCATCTAGAGAAGATCGACAGCTACGCCCCTGGCCATCAGGTCAGATTCGGGAGCTTGAATTACGTTGCGGACATCCATGGAGACATGATCTTTGACGGATTCGAGACCGCGACAACCGCTCCCCATCGCCCCGATGAACATGGCTTAAACCTGTCATCTGGCCACATCCAGGAGATAGCTCCTGTTGCAGCTCCAGCCTCAAATCCGGAGTAGTTCAAGTCGTCCGAAGATGGGAAGCTGGGTAAACATTGTGTCCCCCGTCTCCTGTTACCATCGATCCTAGACGCACAGTTCGGGACCCCCTACCCGAGATCCGCCGGTTTTGACACCGACACCGGGGCGAGGATAAATTAATGGCCAACTGGCTCCCAATGGCCCTCATTGGCGTGCCGCACGCCTGGCTCCTCCATCTACCGGAATCTTCTGTGGCCTCCTGGGAGGAGCTGCGCGACCTCTTCATCACACGCTTCGGGGAACCAGGAACCCCGGTCGTCGTAGCTCTCCTCGGTGGCTCACAGGCACCACCCTTGGACCGTCACACCAAGCCATTCTTTTGCCAGATTGGCGTCGCCTCCACATGGCAGGGGGCTCCCCCAAGTTGGGCGGCGCACAAGGCCGACCTGATCTTCGACTTAGGGGATCACCCAGTCACCATCGTCGGCTCGGGTGTGCTTCCAATGCTTTGCATGCCCACCACCTGCAGCATACCCATCACCAAGACCCTCATCGACGGCGGCACCGGCCTCAATGTGCTCTCCATGGAGGCTTTCAGCCCCCTTCACGTACCACTTGAGCGGCTCCGCCCTAGCAAGCCTTTCTCCGGGGTCGGCGGCGGCCCCTCCAACCCCCTGGGGCAGATCTGCCTCCCCGTGACCTTCGGCACACGTGACAACTACCGCACCGAGCTACTCGACTTTAACATCGCCCGCATCGTCTTGCCGTACAACGCCATCCTCGGGTACCCGGTGCTGACCTAGTTCATGGCAGCTACCCATCCTGCCTACAACCTCATGAAGATGCCAGGAAGCAAGGGCGTCCTCACCATGGCCGGAGACACCAAGGAAGCTGTGGCGGCCCTCAAGCTAGCCTTCAGGGCCACGGCGGTAGCTTGCCCGGCCGACAAGGCCGTGTCCAGAATCAAGGGGGCTGCACCGACCAAGAAGAAGCAACTATTCACTCAAGGTCAAGCCAAGACGAAGCAGATACCGGTCGACACGGATGGAGCATCGGGCGCTATCTTTACCATAGGCGCCGACCTTGCCCCAGATCAAGAAAAGGAGTTGGTGGACTTCTTACGAGCGAACAAGGAAGTATTCACCTGGGAGCCCAAGCAGCTAGTTGGGGTCCCGAGAGGAGTGAGTGAGCATCATCTAAGGGTGTGCCCCAACATGCGCCCTGTGAAGTAGAAGGCGAGGCGACAATCCACGAAGAAGCAGTCTTTCATCGTTCAGGAAACCTACAAGCTGGAGGCAGCGGGTGTCATTCACGAGGTCCGTACCCAGAGTGGCTGGCAAACCCAGTCGTCATGACGAAGAAAGGAGGGAAGGAACGCATGTGTGTTGACTTCACCAACCTCAACAAAGCCTGCCCTCAGGACCCATTCCCGCTGCCGCACATCGACCAGATTGTTGACACCACTGTAGAGTTTGACCTACTGTGCTTCCTGGATGCATTCTCAAGCTACCACCAGATCAAGATGGCGGTGGAAGATGTGGAGAAGACGGCCTTCTTTACCCCATGCGGGGTACACTGCTACACTTGCATGCCATTCGGACTGCGCAACGCAGGAGCGACCTTTCAGCGGCTGATGCACATCACGTTGGGGCAGCAACTCGGGAGGAACGTCGAGGCCTACATCGACGATATTGTGGTAAGGTCTCGGGAGGCGAGAACTTTGATTCAGGACCTGGAGGAGACCTTCGCGAGCCTGCACCAGGTGGACTTGCGGCTCAACCTGGAAAAGTGCGTGTTTGGTGTCCCTTCCGGCAAGCTGCTGGGCTTCCTCGTGTCCCACAGGGGGATCGAGGCCAACCCGGAGAAGGTCAAGGCAATCGAAGACATGAGCCCACCGCAAAACCTCAAGGAGATGCAGAAGCTTGCAGGTTGCGTGACTTTGCTGGGGCGCTTCATCTCCAAGTTGGCGGAGCGCGCCTTGCCGTTATTCAAGCTAATGAAGAAGAACGGTTCGTTCGAGTGGACCCCCGAGGCCGACCTGGCATTTCAAGACCTCAAGAGATACTTGACCGGCCCACCGGTGATGGTGGCACCTCGTCCTCGCGAGCCTTTGGTACTCTGCTTGTCTTCCACACCCCACTCCGCCAGCGCGGCGCTGGTGGCCCGCAGAGAGGAGCCCCAAATCAAGGGCTCGCCAAATGAAGCCTGCCGGGGTTTCTGATCCACGGGCACCTATGGGACCGGCGGACCGGGTCCCTTTTGGTTCGGCGGGGGGCGGAGGTTGCGCAAAGAGCAGATCGAGGCGAAGCACGCGGGCGGTTGGTCGTGCGAGGAGTAAATCGAGGCGAAGCACGCGGGCGATTTACCCAGGTTCGGGCCGCACGGATGCGTAAAACCCTACTCCTGCTTTGTGGTTTGGTATTGATCTCTAGCTCGGGAGCGCGAGGTGCTACAGTGCACACCGGCGACTAGCGGGACCGAGCGTGGGCGTTGGAATGGCCTCCTCTCCAAGGCTCTCAGAATGGCCGACCCCCTCTACGTTGCACGGGCCTCCTTTTATACTCAAGGGGTTACCGACATAGAGCAACGGGGGCCAAGGGCAAAAATGGAAAGGGTGCCGTGGGTAGGCACAGCTAGGTGTTGTAGTAGGCACAACTAGCTGCTACAGTGTTATCATACCTAACCCTGATGGCAGGGGACAAGGGCATTAAATGTCCGTCTGTGTCGCCTAGACAGCACCGAAAGGGACCGCTAGGGACGCCACCGTCTTGCCACGATGGTTGTCTTGTCAGCGCCTGCGTGCCACCGCACGCCCCTAGCTGCACAGCCTTCTGCCACGTGCGCTTGGGAGGGGCCCCGGAGCGACACGTGGGTGGATGTGCTGGAGCGCGGGCGTGGAGTGGGGGCTTGCCGCGGCAAGCGCCCTGCCGCGGCCGTCGACATGTCGCTTTCGGGAGCTTGTCGCTCACCGAGCCTTGTCGGGGCGCGTAGCGCGCCGCGACAAGTTCCTTGGAATGCCTTGGATGGCCTTCCCGGCAAGCGCCTCTTGCCGGGGCCTTGGGACGCTTCTGATGGCCTTCCCGGCAAGCTCCTCTCGCCGGGGTCTTGCCTTCTTCCCGGCAAGCTCCTCTTGCCGGGGTCTTGTCTTGAGTACTTTGTTCTTGAATGGTCTTCAAAGCGACCACGGAGGGTCTTGGTGGTGACCTGGCAGGCCTTGCCGCGGGACGCTGCGACTGCCCGTGCACAAGTTCGGGGTGCTAAGGGTACCCCTACTCTAGTACACCGACAGGAGCCCCCGGGCCTGGGCCAGACACAGTGCCGAGCGCTGTTGGGTCAGGCCCAAAATAGTGCACGGGCACGCGCGGCCTAGGTTACGCCGAATCTTCCTCCGCATCCACCGCGCCCTCCCCCCGAACGGCACGCGTTGAATGCGGCGTCGTGGGAGAGGTCGTGGGGGTTCCTTTTCTCGAAATGTGGAACGTCCGCCCCCTCCCCCTCTCCCCTCTAAAAGCAGGGGAAACAGGGGCAGTTGGGCCCATTCCAAATCTCAGAAATCTCCGCCGCTTCCTCGTCTCCCCAAAGCAGAGAGAAAGAGAGAGAGCAGCGCTTCGCCCCCCACCGCCGCCAGCACCACCAACGCCGTCGACCCCCTCCACGGCTTCTGCCATGGCTCCGAAAGCCGACAGGGGGAAGTCCGCGAAGACGACCGAGGCGCAGCGGCTCGCGGCACTGCGGAAGACGCGGGCCGTTTTCCCCCCCAGGCTCGGCGCGAAGGAGCTGAGGGCGGACTATTCTCTGTTCTGGTCGGCGGAGACGCGCGCGCATCCGCGCACAAGAGTTCTCCCCGCCGCTGCCTGTAAGACTGCTCCAAGTGGGTACGCCTTCTTCGCGTTGTTCTTCTATTGTGGGCTCTGCCCGCCCTTCTCTGATTTCTTCTGCGACATCATGAACACCTATGGATTCCACCTCCTCGACTTCACCCCCAACGCCGTTCTGACAATGGCAGTTTTCGCGCATCTCTGCGAAAACTTTGTCGGAGTTCTTCCCAACGTAACCCTCTTCCACCATTTCTTCACTCCTCGAGTAGAGAGAGGAGAGCCTCTATCCGGCGGGATCGCCTGGATCTCGAGGACCGGCAAGAAGGAGACCTACCTGGAGGGAGAGTTCCGCGGCAAGTGGGAGGAGTGGAGGGCTGATTGGTGCTGGATTGTCGAGGAGAGTCCGCAGCCTTTCACCGCCCGGCGCCAAACCCCGGTGGCGCGCGGTGACGACTGGAGCGACCTGGCCCCGGAGGACGACAGGTTGGCGATCGCCGTCACCAGGATCCTGCGCCTCCGGAATGTCGGGCTCACTGTCGGCGCGGTTGGCGCAGACTTCCTCCGCCACCGCATCGCCCCTTTGCAAGAGCGGGGGAGGCCAACTTGGGAGTTCAAGAACGCGGCAGACATTATGAGGCTGCGGCCGGGCCTCAACTACAACTTCACAGTTCTGGAGCTCCATGCGATGCTACAGGAGCTGTTCAGATATGACCCCCAGCATCCCGAGGTGTTCAGGTTGCCGGGGGGCGTCGTGCCTTTGTGCAACAACTCCGCGCTCGACCGCATCCGTGCAATGATGCCGGAATGCGACTCGCACGGGATTGTGCCAACTTGGCAGGAGCCTGCCGACGAGGTCGTGCAGCACTTCTTCGACAACTTGCTGGAAGTGGCAGTTCGTGCTGACGAGAAGGACGGCCTCACCCGCGACACCACTGACGCGGAGATGGCGCGCATCGCCACCAGGCTGGAGGAGGCGGCGGCAGCCGCAGCCGCGGGCGAGTTTGGGTTCACCACCGCGGAAGCAGACGCGGCAGAAGTGCCGAGCTATGGCGAGCAAGGGGAGCCTGCCGGCAAGGAGGGGCTTGCCGGGCAAGACGCCGAGCCGGGCGAGCCTGCCAAAGATACGGGCAGCTCGCGGCAAATTGACTCCTCTTCCTCCTTGCCTCCGGACAGCCCACCAGAAGCAGAGCCCCCAATGCCGCCCGGAAGGCGTCTCCGCAAGGTTGGCGACGTGGAGGAGCGGCAAGCGGGTCAACAGTCGCCACGCCGCGTGACGCGCTCGACCACGGCAAACACCGTTGCCGCGGGGAACGCCTCATGCTATGACGGCAACTGGAGCGGGGTCCAGCCGGACCACCGCTTCGGTCCCTGCCGCTTCCCGTGCCGTGCCGACAGCCGGAGCGGGGTCTTCTCAGACCGCCACCACTGCTCCCGCTAAGCAGCCAAGGGAAGCTTCTCCTCCGCCTCCTCGCTCTGGGAGCGCGCCGGGCTTCGACTTCTCCGCGCTGAGCTCCGACGAGGAGGATGAAGAAGAGTAAGCTTCTCTTGCTGCACTCGCATTTCTTCGGTTTTTGCTGTTGTTCTTGTTTCTCAATTGCTTTTCCCTGAACCTGCTCCTTTTTAGGACTCTGGCCCAGAGAGCGGCAAAGAGAGCTAAGGCCCCGGCGGTCATCATCGAGGACGTTCCCATTGCGACAACAGGTGGCGCACCCGAGACAACCTTGCCGGACCTGGCGACTTTCCTCCATGGCAGCCCCCAGCGTAAGTGTGTGAACTATTTGCCGCGGTGAGGCGCGCATGGGTGCTTGTCTTTGCTGATATCTGCTTGTTCACTTGCGTAGGAGCAGAGCAGCCTCACCAGGAGCGTCCGGAGACAGCCCCCGGCATGCCATCTGCTTCAACTACGCCGCCCAGGGGAAATTCTCTGGCAAGAGATTCTCCGGCAAGGGGCGGATCTTCGGCAAGGGGAAGCTCTCCGCCAAGGAACGGCACCAGCATCCCCCCAGCGGCAGAGACCATGGCCGCCGAGCCCAGCGCAGGTAATCTTCTTGCTTCAAAACTTCCCTTGGGTTCTTCTTCTTCTGATCTTCTTGAGTTTTTGGCTGGATCTTGTTTGACTCTTCCCCCCTTTGCCGGCCATCAGATCCATCCGCTACAGAGCGGATGGAAACAGAGGTCTCCGTCGACGAAGTTGCCGGCGCTGAGGACGCCGCCGGCGCCGAGGCCGCCAAGGCCGACACCGAGGCCGCCAAGGCCGGCGCCGAGGCCGCCAAGGCCGGCGCCGCGGCGGCTGGCGAGGGGTCTGGCGATCGTACTGACGGCCCAGAGGCCGCAGGAGCGCCAGGCGCTGCACCGACCGCCGACCCGCCCACCGAGGCCACAGCGCCAAGCACCGAGGAGCCCCAGCCGGGCGTTTACTTGAAAGCCGGCGAAGGCGTCTTAATCAACCTCCCCTGGGCGTCAAGCTCCAGGGCGCCGGTCGAGGGGGAGGTCTTCGACGGAGAAGTGCTCGCCTCCGCGGGACTGAAAACTGGCCGACGTGGCAAGCGGCAGAAGCAACGAGCCCGAGGAAGAGCGGCTGCTGCGCAGGTTGATGTTGCTCTACTGCGCGCGACAAGCCAAGCTGGAGTCCCGCGAGGCGCTTGTCGCAAAGGCGGGAGCCGACATTGAAAGGCGCGCGGAGGATCTCGGGGGTTTCCACCGGGATGCTCTCCGATCCCTGGCGGAGGAGCGGGAGCAGCTCGCTGAAGCGAAGAAGGCCTTTCTCCTCGAGAAGGCCGAAGCCGAAGAGCTGCAGCGACTGGCCGCCGTGAAGCTAGCCGCGGAAGAGGGCGAGCAGGCGCAGCGGAAGGTCAACCTCGACGCTCACGAGGAGGAACTTGCCGCGCGCGAGGAGAAGCTTGGCGGAGCCCTCAAGCAGGTGGAGGATGCTGCCGTCGCTGCTGAGGCCGCCAAAAAGGTGCTGGAGATGAAGGTGGTGCAGCTGGAGGCTGACCGCAAAGCATATGGCGAAGAGCTCAGCGCTGCCAAGGACTCCAACACCGCCCTCGAGTCGAGGTTGGTCGCTTTGACCAAGGCGCTGGACGGTGCCAAGGAGCGGGAGGCGGCCCTGAAGAAGGAGATCGATGCCGACAAGGCGTTGCTGGAGAGTGCTGCCACCACCCAAAACGCCTTTAGGGATATGGTGGAGCACTGGACGGAGAGCCTCGTGAACGCCGCCGGGGACATCGATAAGGAGCTGGCCCAGCTGGGGGTGGAGGACTTCGGGTACTCCTCCGATGGGAACCTCCAACCTAGCGCCAAGCTCACTATGTTCTTCCAAGGCGTGGCGACGGCGCTCCAGCGGCTCCGGGATGAGATCCCGAAGCGGCTGGCCGACGAGTCGTGCGAGATCTGTGCGGGAGCCCTTCAGAAGGTGTTGATGAAGGTGGCCTTCCGCAATCCAGGCCTCCGCCTCCACAACGTCCTCAGATCCTTGCCGCCTGATATCGACCAGGAAGAGCTCAAGGCCCTTGTCGCACCCATTGTGGACAAGGTGAGCGGGATCAAGAGGGTCGAGGGCGACCGTGTCGACTAGGCCGCCGGCTTCCTTCTTTCCTTGTCGCTGCTAGCTATGTCATAGAAAACATTTATTAGAGCTCCGACAAGCTATTTTGTAATATAAGTTTCTTCTGGGTAGTCATTGCAATGTTATTCCCTTTACTTGACTCCTTCCTTTGTATGTTTTTGCCCTACGCTTTTAGGGAACTTGCCGGTGCAGGCATCCGAACCGCGAGCGCTGAGCGCGGAACTGGCGGTGCCGCTACCGGCAAGAAACCTTGTCGCAGCTAGCTGCAGCTCACTTAAGTTGCTGAGCGGGGCTCGAAGCAAAGTAAGGGCGCGGCTAGTTAAGCAACTAGCCGCAGCTAACTTACGTTGTTGAGCAGGCTCAAAACGATGCAAGGGCGCGGCTAGTGTAGCAACTAGCCGCGGCTCACCTATTGTTGTTGAGCGAGCTCGAAACAACGCAAGGGCGCAGCCAGTTACGAGTTGGCTCCTCCGCGCACAGGTTTCCCATACAAAGTGCAGTCGTTCAAGGGAGATAATCTTGAAATTTAAAAATTTGGCTGCTCAGACTTCGGCAACTTAGCTTTTCTGTCGTTTGCTTCCCGGCAAGACGAAATTCTTGAACGACCCCTGGTCCATACCTTTTTCTTCTCCCTTCCCCCCCTCCCCCGGCAAACTTGTGGGCGAGGGAACCTTTCTTTCCTTGGAAGAAAAGAAAGAAGAGAAAATAAAGATATAGAGCCTTGCGGCTCGTTATCGCCTACCGTGGGGTTGGTGCTGCACAAATGTCAGATCACATATGCCAGAAAATAGAAAGCATAAAATCGACAAAATGTGCGGAGCACGCAAGCTCTGCTGCGCACGGGATCTGCGCCCGGCCTCGTACAAAGGATTACATGCAACAACGGCAAGACTTTGTACAAGAGGTGGTTGCCGGAACGGGTTCCGACAACCGCGCCTTACGGGTAAAACTTACGGAGATGCTCGATGCTCCAGGAATTACTCACTGGGATGCCATCTTCGGTCTCAAGGCGGACAGCGCCAAGCCTTGTGACTCGTTTCACCCGGTAAGGGCCTTCCCATTTCGGCGTCAACTTTGTATGTTTTTACCCCACGCTTTTAGGGAACTTGCCGGCGCAGGCACCAGGGCCGCGAGCGCTGAGTGCGGAACATCAGCAGGCTGCTGGCGGTGCTGCTACCGGCAAGAAACCTCATCGCAGCTAGCTGCAGCTCACTTAAGTTGTTGAGCGGGGCTCGAAGCAAAGTAAGGGCGCGGCTAGTTAAGCAACTAGCCGCAACTAACTTACGCTGTTGAGTAGGCTCAAAACAATGCAAGGGCGTGGCTAGTGTAGCAACTAGCCGTAGCTCACCTAATGTTGTTGAGCGAGCTCGAAACAACGCAAGGGCGCAGCCAGCTACGAGTTGGCTCCTCCGCGCACAGGCTTTCCACACAAAGTGCGGCCGTCCAGGGGAGATAACTCAAAAATTAGAGATCTGGTTGCTCAGGCTTTGGCAACTTATCTGTTCTGGGTGTGTTGACGTGCATGGTGGTCTTGCGCGCTCCGAGATCCACCAGCTCGATCCGGATCCAGCGAGCGCATGGTACCGTGAGTGCCAAGACGCTGCCGGTCCCGCGCCTCCTGGGATGGGCACGGTGCATGCACGGACGCCGAGGTCTTGGAGTGCGCCCGGTCGTCGTGGGAGCCGGCTACGCCGCCGATGGGCAGCGCAGCCTTGCCTTGGGACCTGGCAGCACCGCGAGTTCCCTCGTCGACGCGTGTTCCTCCGCTGGCGCCTGCCCCATCGACCGTTTGCTCCGGCGGTGGGTGGCTCGGCGCGGACGGAGCAGCTGCCTCTGAAACCTTCTTCTTCGGCGGCATGTAGATGAAGAAGATGAAGATCTAGCCCGAGAGGACGCCGGATCCGATGTTGATGAAGATGAAAAAGATCTAGCTCGCAAGAACGCCGGATCTGATTCACACAACTTCGACGCCCCCTACCTGGCGCGCCAGAGATGCCGGGGTTTCTGATCCACGGGCACCTATGGGACCGGCGGACCGGGTCCCTTTTGGTTCGGCGGGGGGCGGAGGTTGCGCAAAGAGCAGATCGAGGTGAAGCACGCGGGCGGTTGGTCGTGCGAGGAGTAAATAGAGGCGAAGCACGCGGGCGATTTACCCAGGTTCGGGCCGCACGGATGCATAAAACCCTACTCCTGCTTTGTGGTTTGGTATTTATCTCTAGCTCGGGAGCGCGAGGTGCTACAGTGCACACCGGCGACTAGCGAGACCGAGCGTGGGCGTTGGAATGGCCTCCTCTCCAAGGCTCTCAGAATGGCCGACCCCCTCTACGTTGCACGGGCCTCCTTTTATACTCAAGGGGTTACCGACATAGAGCAACGGGGGCCAAGGGCAAAAATGGAAAGGGTGCCGTGGGTAGGCACAGCTAGGTGCTGTAGTAGGCACAGCTAGCTGCTACAGTGTTATCATACCTAACCCTGACGGCAGGGGACAAGGGAATTAAATGTCCGTCTGTGTCGCCTAGACAGCACCGAAAGGGACCGCTAGGGACGCCACCGTCTTGCCACGATGGTTGTCTTGTCAGCGCCTGCGTGCCACCGCACGCCCCTAGCTGCACAGCCTCCTGCCACGTGCGCTTGGGAGGGGCCCCGGAGCGACACGTGGGTGGATGTGCTGGAGCGCGGGCGTGGAGTGGGGGCTTGCCGCGGCAAGCGCCTTGCCGCGGCCGTCGACTTGTCGCTTCCGGGAGCTTGTTGCTCACCGGGCCTTGTCGGGGCGCGTAGCGCACCGCGACAAGTTCCTTCGAATGCCTTGGATGGCCTTCCCGGCAAGCGCCTCTTGCCGGGGCCTTGGGACGCTTCTGATGGCCTTCCCGGCAAGCTCCTCTCGCCGGGGTCTTGCCTTCTTACCGGCAAGCTCCTCTTGCCGGGGTCTTGTCTTGAGTACTTTGTTCTTGAATGGTCTTCAAGGGGACCACGGAGGGTCTTGGTGGTGACCTGGCAGGCCTTGTCGCGGGACGCTGCGACTGCCCGTGCACATGTTCGGGGTGCTAAGGGTACCCCTACTCTAGTACACCGACAAAGCCGCCAAGCCGGATGAGGCCGGACAACACCAACACAATGCTCCTGAGACAGCGGCTGCTCCGGCTAGTCATCAAGCCCCAAGAGCTGGAGATCCACAGGAAGCGCCTCGGTCCCTGGGAGCCAAAAACTCTGTCAGCTCTCCCACCCTTGTCGAGCACCCAGTGTACTTCCTCAGCACAGTGCTACGAGATGCGAGAGCGTGATACCCCATGCCTCAGAAGCTCTTGCTCGCGCTCCTGGTGGCCTCGCATAAGTTGCGCCATTACTTCCAGGGTCACCCCATCAAGGTCGTCTCAGCTTACCCGTTAGAGAGAGTGCTCAGGATCCCCAATGCTACGGGAAGAGTCGCTGAATGGAACATCGAGCTGCAAGCGTTTGACCTAGAGTTCAGCACAACCAGGGTCATCAAGGGGGTTGCGCTCGCCGACTTTTTGGCAGAATGGACCGACACCCCGGAGCTCGAAGCAGGCGAGAACCGATCCCTCTTGCAAGGAAGTGAACCGCTAAATGGTTGGGTCATGTACTTCGATGGTGTGTTTGCACGTCAGGGCACAGGGGCTGGAGCCGTCCTCATCTCACCCACTCAGGACAAGCTTTACTACGCCATGCAGCTCTACTTCCAGTGGGGCGAGAAGGTCTCCAACAACATCGTAGAGTATGAGGGTCTCATCGCTGGCCTCAAGGCTGCGGTGGTCCTGGGGGTGAAACGCCTGACCATCAAGGGAGACTCGCAGCTCCTCATCAACTTCTCCAACAAGGTGTACGAGCCAAAGGATGAACACATGGAGGCGTACCTCGCAGAGATGCGCAAAATGGAGAAGCAGTTCCTGGGCCTGGAGCTACATCATGTGCCTCATGGCACCAACAAGGAGGCCGACGACATCGCCAAAAGAGCATCCAAGCGGCTGCCCCAAGAGCCTGGCGTCTTCGAGGAGCGGCTCTTCAAGCCTTCAGCAACACCTTCGCCTACGGAGAGGCGCCGCCTCAGGAGGATCTCCCCCAGCCACCATCCTCGGGAGCCCCAGCCTGCGGCCCGACTTCAAGAGCGCGCCTCCTCTTAGCGCTCGAGCCTCAGGAGGGGTGCTGGATCGAGGAGTTCAAGGCGTACCTGACGTAAGGCACGTTACCGGAGAAGGAGGAAGACGCGGAGCGCATGGCCGGCAGGCTACGGTGTACTGCATCCAGGACGGTGAGCTATACAGGAAGCGGCCAAATGATGTTTCTCTGTGATGCATTTTCATGGAACAGGGGAATGAGCTGCTGGCCAACATACATGGCGGAGGCTGCAGGCACCACTCATCGTCATGCACCTTAGTCGGCAAGGCTTTTTGCAACGGGTTCTACTAGCCCACGACACTAAACGACGCGGACGAGCTGGTGAAATCCTACAAGGCCTGCCAGTTCCACGCCAAGAAGATCCACCAGCCAGCTCCAGACCTCCAGACTATTCTGCCCTCATGGCCGTTCGCGGTCTGGGGGCTGGATATCCTGGGCCCATTCCCTCGAGTTCCTGGAGGTTACCGCTACCTCTACGTTGCGTCGACAAATTCACCAAATGGGCGGAAGTGAAGGCCGTCCACACCATCCCAGCCGGGTCAGCAGTCAAGTTCATCAAGGGCCTCGTAAGCCGATTTGGGGTCCCTAATCGCATCATCACCGACAATGGCTCACAGCTCACCAGCAATCTCTTCAAAACATATTGTGCTAACCTTGGAATGCAGATTTACTACGCCTCCATGGCGCATCCTAGGAGAAACGGCCAAGCCGCACACGCCAATGCAGAGGTCCTGAGGGGTCTCAAGACCAGGACCTTCAAGAAGAAGCTCAAGGCGGATCTCGGGTAGGGGGTCTCGAACTGTGCATCTAAGGTCGATGGTAACAGGAGACAAGGGACACGATGTTTACCCAGGTTCGGGCCCTCTCTATGGAGGTAATACCCTACGTCCTGCTTGATTGATGTTGATGAGTATGAGTATTACAAGAGTTGATCTACTGCGAGATCATAATGGCTAAACCCTAGAGGTCTAAATTGTATGGCTATGATAATGAATTCTCTCCCTCTCCGGACTAAGTCCTCCAGTTTATATAAGCATCGAGAGGATCTAGGGTTACACAAGGTCGGTTACAAAGAAAGGAATCTACATATTTGGTCACCAAGCTTTCCTTCCACGCCAAGGAGAGTCCCATCCGGACACGGGTGCAGTCTTCGGTCTTCGTATCTTCACAGCCCATCAGTCCGGCCCATGGCTAACTGGCTGGACGCCCGAGGACCCCTTAGTCCAAGACTCCCTCAGTTGCCCCTGAACCTGGCTTGAATGACAAGGTATCCGGCGCATAGATCTGTCTTCGGCATTCCAAGGCGGGTTCCTCCTTCCAAACTCCATAATAGTCTTTGGATGAAACAAACGTGTGTGGATCTGCAACACACAGCCGTAGAGAGTATAGTATTTCACGAATCCAATCTGCTGACAACTTTAGTGATGTGACATCATGCTTCCCGGTCATTATTTTGAACCGTCTCCCGTCTCGCCGTTCCACATTTCGGGGCGTTGGTTTTATTGGTACGTCTTGTCGAAGCGGAGATCGTGTCCCCTTATTGCGAGATTTTCATCAATACGAACGTGGGTAACCCAACCATCCTGCGGGAAAAATTCCTTAGGAATAGGCAGGTTCTTAGGATTAGGAGGAGGCATTCAATACCCGCTGCCTTTATGAAGGAACCAAGGGCTGTCTTTTTATGCCAAACCTCTCCTCAGCCTTCCCAACCTCGAGTTCTAGCACCCAAGGTTCGACTTCATTGCTTCAAGCCTCCCATCATCTCCGGACCCCGCTCTGAAGGCTGATGGGTGGCTTCCTCCGTTACAGAGGAGGATATCGCAAAGCTTCGGGCGGCCAGATATTTGACCATGGAGGTCCACCACAGGCTTCCTGCTCATGGACAGGTTATTCCGACCCCCAGATCTGGCGAGAGGGTCGTATTCATCTCCCACTTCCTCCGGGGGCTAGGGTTCGCTCTTCACCCCTTCGTCCGGGGACTAATGTTTTATTACGGATTAGATTTTCATGATCTAGCCCCGGACCCTATCCTCCACATCTTGGCGTTTATCATTACGCGCGAGGCCTTCCTCCGAATCCCCCCACACTTCGGCTTATGGCTCAAGACCTTCAGTGTGAAGACGAAGGTAGTTGACACGGAATAGGTGGAGTGTGGCGGTGCTGTAGTGAGGAAGCTTACCAACACTCTCTGGCCAAAAGGCTCTTTCACCGAAACCTCCCATCAATGGCAGCGAGAATGGTTTTATGTCACGGAACCCTACAGCACCAAGTGGGCAGCTATTCCCGCGTTCCGTTCCGGCCCTCCGCCATAGCTTGCATCATGGATTAACAAGGGGCTGGACTGGGGATCAGTTGATGAAGTGCAGACTTTACAGAGCCACATCCGAACCCTCCTAGAGAGAGACATCGATCTTGTCAACGTGATTCAAGTGATGCTACTTCATCGAATCCTGCCCTGCCAGCGCAGGTCTCGCTGCATGTGGCAGCTCAATCCGAAAGGACCATGAACCCTACAACACATCTTCGGCACTACGCACGAAGGGATGTGGAAGTTGTTTTTTGGGAAGCGAAAACATTGGCCGGACACTACTGAGGACGCTGGCCTTAACTGCAACCATCCGGATACCCCGGTAAGCACTTTTCTTCCGAACACTCTATAATTACGCATACCGTAATATGGTACTAAGCAGGCTATCTTCCTCTAGGGCTGGATAAAGAAGGCAGAACTAATTATGTGTTCGGCCCCTCTGCCCGAAGGCCCAACGAATCCTATTTTAACAAGGATGCTAGCCCTGGCACCGTACCAGAGGCATGTGAAGGAGGGCGAGGTGGAGAGTGGAAAGGCCAAAGATGACCCCTACTCCAAGGGCACATCAGACATTGTGTATGGAGGAATCAAAATTCCCTTATCCGAAGACAAGAGTGAAGGGGGGCCACTATCTCCTCCCCTCATGGGAAGAAAATGGCCGCCTCCGAAGATTGGGAGGAACAGGCTCCTTAGCGAGGCAAGATGCCTCTGTGAAGTGGCTTGGGCTTGAAGGACGTTGAAGCGCAGTCTCGTGACGAGGACAAGCCTCAGGCCAAATCGTAAGTGAACAAGGATGTTTTAAACATGTCCCATTCTTCTCTTATGATGTCTGGCATATATATTTTTTTGTAGTTCAGCACGCTGTCTTCTTCAACAATCCTCTTCCTCGGGGGACCTTCTCCCTGAAATGATGGAAAGCGAGACGCTTCCACTGGCCTCTCCGCACAATAGGGCGGACGACTTTGAGGTGTCGTCGCGGAGGGTCTCCCCCGACCCACTAGTGGTGCGAGGGATGATGAAGACATTACCCGAAGGTAACACCTCGGTGGCCCATGGTCCGGGGACCGACAATGAAGGCCCCGAACAGTCTGGTTTGTAGCCGGATATGAATGAACGAATCCCTTCAAAGGGAGGCCGTACCCCTACGGCAGCCTCCGGAGACCCAGAGGCACCGGATATATTGACGAACATGCTACGATAGGCGTCCGTCTCAGAGGAACATCGTACCTTGATGGGCAAGGTGGTCGAAAAGATCCTTTCCGTGAAAAGCGGATTGAATGAGGCCTTCGTGGGCCTACTAAGAGGCTTCGAGGTTTGTGATGTAATGTTTTCAACTATATTATATTTGCAAAGATGCACCTG
This sequence comes from Triticum urartu, assembly GCF_003073215.2. Lineage (NCBI taxonomy): Eukaryota > Viridiplantae > Streptophyta > Magnoliopsida > Poales > Poaceae > Triticum > Triticum urartu. The sequence continues at coordinate 288,591,377 of NC_053025.1, read as the reverse complement.
TGTATAGGTCGTAGCCCCTGAGACTCGGGTTGGCTTCCCATGGGAGGCGAACGGAGGATCAAGAAGAAATATTCAAGGACTAATCTAATTAACTTGAACACAAGTTGCCTCCTCGCTGGCTACTTCCCAGACTACGGATATTACGGAGCTGCAGCGGAACCTTGACGTGGCCGGGGATGACATTGTGTTAATTAATATGCGTCTTGACGAGGCGCAAGGTATGTGTTCGGGGCAGTCCCTTTACATACATTTTTGTGATACAAGCATGACGCTGAAAGTTATATACTGGAATATGCATGACTGCAGATGGTGCTGCTGCCATTGAAATACTTCAGGCGAAGCAGGCCCGGGCCAAGGAGCAGGCCCGGTTTGGTGATGCAGCTGCGGAAAAGGCATCGGCTGAGTTAAAATCTGAACAAGCTGCTCGGCGCCAAGACGAGGAGAAGATATCCATGATGGCATTCGAACTGAAAAAAGTTGTGAGCTGTTGTGAACTTCTTGAGAAGGAAAATGAAGCAAAAACGGCTGAACTTGACAAGGCCTTACGAGAGGCAAGAGAAGCGCGGTCTGAATCTAGAGCAGCCCGTGAGGAGATCCGGCAACTTTGGGAGATTGTGGCTGGTAAGCCCTTTTTATTACAGACTAAGTTCGGTGATCCGAATTATGCTCAGCTTAACCAAGTATGGAGTTCTCCAGGCGTGTTTTTGGACTTGCCGAAGAGTTCATCCAATTGAGCGCAGTTTTACCTAGTGCAAGAGGGGTATGGAACGGAGAAGCTTTTCTGGTCACAGTTCGGCATATCGAAACACCATCTGCTGCTAAATGAACAGATGTCCCAATGGGCCGAGCTTCACAGGAAGTCCGGTGCTACCATGAAGAACGTCATACTTCAGTTGTGGCCGACTGAGCCGATTCTGAATAGCTATTTTGGCTTGGTGCGGCGGCTTGCTGATGCAGTGCCACGTATTGACACCGTGAAGCGGTCGGTGTGCATTGAAGGTGCACAGATGGCCTTTGCCCGAGTCAAAACATACTGGGGGAAGATGAAGGCCGTCGATGTTGCAGCACAGGGTCCACCCAAGGGCAAGGGCCATCATGCACCGGAGTATTACTTTGAGGACATCATGGAGGTTGCGCACTTGATAGAGGGTCAATGTTCGAAAGGCATAATATTCGAGTGATTTTTTTCCGAAAAAGACAATCGTTGTAATCAGTCTATGTTTTTTATTTTGCCTAAAGGCTTTTGTTCCTCCTGTGCGGCCGTTTGTATATGATCTGAAAGTTTTCCAGTCGTCGGCTTCAGCCCCCTCGTAGGAAGTACGGGGGTGTTCAAAAAAGCATCTGATCACTCTTGACCCAACATCTTGGTCCGTGAAGGAGGTGTCAATGCAGCGAACCAGGCAACCAGACTATAGGGCATTAACACTTTCACTTAGCCATAGGAGTTTTATGGTGGGTCTACGACATAGCACCTAGTATGTATGCGGCTTATTCATACAACGCGTTTACATATTTGACCGGAAAGAGGTCCTTCATGTGACATGGAGGAATCGCTAAAGATTCTGATAAGTCATTGAGTGGTTGACCAGCTCTCGCCGCATCATGACAGTCAGTTTTCGGCTTTCTCTACTGAGGTGCTTAACTAGGTGAACCGGAAGCACAATTGCAGTAGTTCTCCCTTTACTACCCTAGCCGATAGAGCGGAACATAGGATAGCAAGCACAGGAGCCAGGCAACCCAACTATTGACCGAAGACATGATTCGGAGCTGATGCATATAAGGCCAAACTCGTGACGCCGAAGTGCGCTATAGAGTTGTTCGGACTTGTCGCCAACTCGGTTGTTCCCATACCGAGCCCCTGCCAAGTTATGCTGAGGTGTATGTTTGAAACAACCGTATGGGCAAAGCTCGGTCCTTTAGAAAAGAATGGATTATTTTTACTGGGATCTTGAGTGATGTGCAAATCATGTATATAGATAACAAAGCCACCACCCCGGCTATTTAATATGCCAGGGGTCGAAGGCGGAGGAAAAAGGCATTTTATAGGCTCAAAATAGAGAGTGCGGTCTACAAAAAGTAATTTTGGACCTCCTGTCGCACGTCTGCGCCGCCTTTCCTCAGGGAAGGGACTCCTTGACGGGAATAGCCCCTTAGGTGGATCCAAACTCCGATGGAGTCAGTTTATATGTTTGTCCTTTGCGTCACCTATTTTTAAGAAAAAAGAAAGAAAAAGGAAAGTAGATAAAAAATGTTACAGGAATATTTGCAGGCTTATCCGTATTGTGCTTCCGCCAATGCCCATAGTATCTTGAGTGCGTAGTGATGTATGCGCGGTACAAATTTTGCGGGCATATGAAGTGGGCGGTGGAAGCCGAACTGCTACTTCCGCTCCGTGACTGATCGGTCCTCGGGGGGAAATTACTTCTGACCCCCGGTATTTGGTTGGTGAACCCTTCCGTCGTCCCTATCGCCTGGCGGCCCCCTCCCATTGTGTTCGGCATTGAGCTTGCCGGCCTGCTTGAAGACCCAACAGCTTCTGTTGGTATGATTAGCTAGTTTATCGGGGTGTCCGTGAATCTGGCAAGGCCGGTCCAATATCCTGTCTAGGTTGGATGGTCCGTCTCGGTTTGCGTTGAATGCCTTTTTCCGTTGATCGGGTTTGGGATTGCTGAATCCAGCGTTGACCGCTGATACGTCTCCAACATATCTATAATTTTTTATTGTTCCATGCTATTATATTATCAACCTTGGATATTTTAGATGCATTTATATGGTATTTTATATGATTTTTGGGACTAACCTATTAACCTAGAGCCCAGTGCCAGTTTCTGTTTTTTCCTTGTTTTAGGGTTTCGAAGAAAAGGAATATCAAATGGAGTCCAAGCGGAATGAAACCTTCGGCAAATTTATTTTTGGAAAGAAAGCAATACAGGAGACTTGGAGTGCACGTCGTGGCAGGGGGCGCGCCCACCCCCCGGACACGCCCTCCACCGTCGTGGGCCCCTCGTGGCTCCCTTGATGTATTTCTTCCGCCTATATATATCCATATACCCTAAAACTATCGAGGAGCACAATAAATCGGGAGTTCCGCCGCCAGAAGCCTCCGCAGCCACCGAAAGCCAATCTAGACCTGTTCTACCACCCTGCCGGAGGGGGAATCCCTCTCCGATGGCCATCTTCATCATCCCGGTTCTCTCCATGACGAGGAGGGAGTAGTTCTCCCTCGGGGCTGAGGGTATGTACTAGTAACTATGTGTTTGATCTCTCTCTCTCTCTCTCGTGTTCTTGATTTGGCATGATCTTGATGTATCACAGGCTTTGCTATTATAGTTGGATCTTATGTTTCTTCTCCCCCTTTACTCTCTTGTAATGGATTGAGTTTTCCCCTTCGAAGTTATCTTATCGAATTGAGTCTTTAAAGATTTGAGAACACTTGATGTATGTCTTGCCATGCGTATCTGTGGTGACAATGGGATACCACGTGATTCACTTGATGTATGTTTTGGTGATCAACTTGCGGGTTTCGCCCATGAACCTATGCATAGTGGTTGGCACACGTTTTCGTCGTGATTCTCCGGTAGAAACTTTGGGGCACTCTTTGAGGTTCTATGTGTTGGTTGAATAGATGAATCTAAGATTGTGTGATCCATATCGTATAATCATACCCACGGATACTTGAGGTGACATTGGAGTATCTAGGTGACATTAGGGTTTTGGTTGATTTGTGTCTTAAGGTGTTATTCTAGTACGAACTCTAGGGCTGTTTGTGACACTTATAGGAATAGCCCAACGGATTGATTGGAAAGAATAACTTTGAGGTGGTTTCATACCCTACCATAATCTCTTTGTTTGTTCTCCGCTATTAGTGACTTTGGAGTGACTCTTTGTTGCATATTGAGGGATAGTTATATGACCCAATTATGTTATTACTGTTGAGAGAACTTGCACTAGTGAAAGTATGAACCCTAGGCCTTGTTTCAACACATTGCAATACCGTTACGCTCACTTTTATCATTCTTTACTTTGCTATTTTTATATTTTCAGATTACAAAAACTATTATCTACCATCCATATACCACTTGTATCACCATCTCTTCGCCAAACTAGTCCACCTATACAATTTACGATTGTATTGGGTGTGTTGGGGACACAAGAGACTCTTTGTTATTTGGTTGCAGGGTTGCTTGAGAGAGACCATCTTCATCCTACGCCTCCTATGGATGGATAAACCTTAGGTCATCCACTTGAGGGAAATTTGCTACTGTCCTACAAACCTCTGCACTTGGAGGCCCAACAACGTCTACAAGAAGAAGGTTGCGTAGTAGACATCAAGCTCTTTTCTGGCGCCGTTGCCAGGGAGGTTAGAGCTTGAAGGTATATCTTTAGATCTTGCAATCGTGTATTTTAGTTTCTTGTTTTATCACTAGTTTAGTTTATAAAAGAAAATTACAAAAAATGGAATTAAGGGTACCTCATATGCTTCATGTTTTTAATATATATCATGAAAATAAGGATTCCGATAATTGTGCTCAAGTGCTAGAAGAAGAATGCATTAGAATGTTTGGCACTAAATATTTGAATGATGAGCATGATTGCCATGTTGTTAGTATGAATTCCTTGAATATCCATGATGCTAATGATATGCAAAGCCACAAGCTTGGGGAAGCTATGTTTGATGAAGATGATATTTTTTGTCCCCCATGTTTTGATGAGCAAATTTATTATGATGAAAGCATGCCTCCTATTTATGATGATTATATTGATGAAAGTGGATTTGGAGAGGTCATGACTTTATTTTGTGATGAATCCACTATTTCGGAAGAGGTTCCAATTGATTATGAGAACAAAGTTGCTATCTATGATGATTATTGTGATGGCCTGTATGCTATAAAGAATAATGATATCCTTGAAACTTGTCATCATGATTTTAGTTTTAAATTGGATTATGCCTCACATGATAATTATTTTGTTGAGTTTGCTCCCACTATTCCGAATGAGAAGAATTTTGCTTATGCGGAGAGTAATAAAAATTCTATGCTTGTAGATCATGAAAAGAATGCTTTATGTAATGGTTATATTGTTGAATTTATTCATGATGCTACTTAAAATTATTATGAGGGAGGAATATATGCTTGTAGGAATTGCAATAATATCAAGTTTCCTCTCTATGTGCCTAAGGTTTTGAAGTTATGCTTGTTTTGCCTTCCTATGCTAGTTGATTATTGTTCCCATAAGTTGTTTGCTCACAAAATCCCTATGCATAGGAAGAGGGTTATACTTAAATGTACTAGTCATATTCTTCATAATGCTCTCTTTATGTTTCAATTCTAATCTTTTATGTGAGCACCATTGAAATCATCATGCCTAGCTAGGGGCGCTCAACGATAGCGCTTGTTGGGAGGCAACCCAACTTTATTTTTGTTCCTTGATTTTTGTTCCTGTTTAGTAATAAATATTTTATCTAGCCTCTGTTATGATTGAGTTTTTATGTTTTAATTAGTGTTGGTGCCAAGTAGAACCGTTGGGAAGACTTGGGGAAAGTCTTGTTGATCTTGCTGTAAAAAAACAGAAACTTAAGCGCTCACGAGAATTGCTACCATATTTTATTGGAGAGTGGTATTTAGTGAATTCTTTTTGCAGAGGATTAATAGATAAATTACTAAGGTCCAACATTTTTTTAGAATTTTATGAGTTCCATAAGTATACGTTTGATCCATATTACTAGAGACTGTTCTGTTTTTGACAGATTCTGTTTTCTATGTGTTGTTTGCTTATTTTGATGAATCTATGAGTAGTATCGGAGGGTATGAACCATAGAGAAGTTGGAATACAGTAGATATTACACTAATATGAAGTTAGAATGAGTTCACAACAGTACCTAAGTGGTGATTTATTTTCTTATACTAACGGAGCTTACGAGTTTTCTGTTAAGTTTTGTGTTGTGAAGTTTTCAAGTTTTGGGTAAAGATTTGATGGACTATGGAATAAGGAGTGGCAAGAGCCTAAGATTGGGGATGCACAAGGCACCCCAAGGTAATATTCAAGGACAACCAAGATCCTAATCTTGGGGATGCCCCTGAAGGCATCCCCTCTTTCGTCTTCGTTCATCGGTAACTTTACTTGGAGCTATATTTTTATTTACCACATGATATGTGTTTTTCTTGGAGCGTCATTTTTTTTTGCTTGCTGTTTGAATAAAATACCAAGATATGAATTTATTAAATGTTAGAGAGTCTTCACATAGTTACATAATTATTCAACTACTCATTGATCTTCACTTATATCTTTTGGAGTAGTTTGTCGTTGCTCTAGTGCTTCACTTATATCTTTTTATAGCATGGTGGTGGTTTTATTTTATAGAAATTAATGAACTCTCATGCTTCTCTTATATCATTTTGAGAGTCCTAAACAGCATGGTAATTTTCTTTGGTTATGAATTTAGTCCTAATATGATGGGCATCCAAGAGGGGTATAATAAAAACTTTCATATAAAGTGCATTGAATACTAAGAGAAGTTTGATACTTGATGATTGTTTTGAGATATGAAGATGGTGATATTAGAGTCATGCTAGTTGATTAGTTGTGAAGTTGAGAAATTCTTGTGTTGAAGTTTGTGATTCCCGTAGCATGCACGTATGGTGAGTCGTTATGTTAAGAAGTCGGAGCATGACGTATTTATTGATTGTCCTCCTTATGAGTGGCGATCGGGGACGAGCGATGGTCTTTTCCTACCAATCTATCCCCCTAGGATCATGCGCGTAGTAATTTGTTTCGATAACTAATAGATTTTTGCAATAAGTATGTGAGTTCTTTATGACTAATGTTGAGTCCAGGGATTATACGCACTCTCACCCTTCCACCATTACTAGCCTCTCTAATACCGCGCACCTTTCGCCGGTATCATAAACCCACCATATACCTTCCTAAAAACAGCCACCACACCTACCTATCATGGCATTTCCATAGCCATTCCGAGATATATTGCCATGCAACTTTCCACCATTCTGTTTATTATGACACGCTCCATCATTGTCATATTGCTATGTATGATCATGTAGTTGACATCGTATTTGTGGCAAAGCCACCGTTCATAATTATTTCATACATGTCACTCATGCATCATTGCACATCCCGGTACACCGCCGGAGGCATTCATATAGAGTCATATCTTGTTCTAAGTATCGAGTTTTCATTCTTGAGTTGTAAGTAAATAAAAGTGTGATGATCTTCATTATTAGAGTATTGTCCCCAATGAGGAAAGGATGATGGAGACTATGACTCCCCCACAAGTCGGGATGAGACTCCGGATGAAAATAAATAAATAAATAAAAGAGGCCAATGAAGCCCAAAAAAATAAAAGAGGCCATAAAAAAAGAGAAGGCCCAAATAAAAAAATAAGAGAAAAAGAGAGAAGGGGCAATGCTACTATCCTTTTACCACACTTGTGCTTCAAAGTAGCACCATGATCTTCATGATAGAGAGTCTCCTATGTTGTCACTTTCATATACTAGTGGGAATCTTTCATTATAGAACTTGGCTTGTATATTCCAATGATGGGCTTCCTCAAAATGCCCTAGGTCTTCGTGAGCAAGCAAGTTGGATGCACACCCACTTAGTTTCTTTTTTAGCTTTCATACACTTATAGCTCTAGTGCATCCGTTGCATGGCAATCCCTACTCACTCACATTGATATCTATTGATGGGCATCTCCATAGCCCGTTGATACGCCTAGTTGATGTGAGACTATCTTCTCCTTTTTGTCTTCTCCACAACCACCATTCTATTCCACCTGTAGTGCTATATCCATGGCTCACGCTCCTATATTGCGTGAAGATTGAAAAAGTTTGAGAACACCAAAAGTATGAAACAATTGCTTGGCTTGTCATCGGGGTTGTGCATGATTTAAATATTTTGTGTGGTGAAGATGGAGCATAGCCAGACCATATGATTTTGTAGGGATAGCTTTCTTTGGCCATGTTATTTTGAGAAGACATGATTGCTTGGTTAGTATGCTTGAAGTATTATTATTTCTATGTCAATATTAAAGTTTTGTCTTGAATCTTATGGATCTGAACATTCATACCACAATAAAGAAGAATTACTTAGAGAAATATGTTAGGTAGCATTCCACATCAAAAATTCTGTTTTTATCATTTACCTACTCGAGGACGAGCAGGACTTAAGCTTGGGGATGTTGATATGTCTCCAACTTATCTATAATTTTTGATTGCTCCATGCTATTATATTATCAACCTTGGATGTTTTATATGCATTTATATGCGATTTTATATGATTTTTGGGACTAACCTATTAACCTAGAGCCCAGTGCCAGTTTCTATTTTTTCCTTGTTTAAGGGTTTTGAAGAAAAGGAATATCAAACGGAGTCCAAATGGAATGAAACCTTCGGAAAAGTTATTTTTGGAAAGAAAGCAATACAGGAGACTTGGAGTGCACATTTGGGGATCAACGAGGAAGCCACGAGGCAGGGGGCGCGCCCTCCACCCTCGTGGGCCCCTCGTGCCTCCCCTGATGTATTTCTTCCGTGTATATATATCCATATACCCTAAAACTATCGGGGAACACAATAGATTGGGAGTTCCGCCGCCAGAAGCCTCCGTAGCCACCTAAAGCCAATCTAGACCCATTGCGGCACCCTGCCGCAGGGGGAATCCCTCTCCAGTGGCCAACTTCATCATCCCTGTTCTCTCCATGACGAGGAGGGAGTAGTTCTCCCTCGAGGCTGAGGGTATGTACCAGTAGCTATGTGTTTGATCTCTCTCTCTCTCTCTCGTGTTCTTGATTTGGCACGATCTTGATGTATCGCGAGCTTTGCTATTATAGTTGGATCTTATGTTTCTTCTCCCCCTCTACTCTCTTGTAATGCATTGAGTTTCTCCTTCGAAGTTATCCTATCGGATTGAGTCTTTAAATATTTGAGAACACTTGATGTATGTCTTGCCATGCGTATCTGTGGTGACAATGGGATACCACGTGATTCACTTGATGTATGTTTTGGTGATCAACTTGCGGATTACGCCCATGAACCTATGCATAGGGGTTGGCACACGTTCTCGTCGTGATTCTCCGGTAGAAACTTTGGGGCACTCTTTGAGGTTCTATGTGTTTGTTGAATAGATGAATCTGAGATTGTGTGATGCATATCGTATAATCATACCTACGGATACTTGAGGTGACATTGGAGTATCTAGGTGACATTAGGGTTTTGGTTGATTTGTGTCTTAAGGTGTTATTCTAGTACGAACTCTAGTGATGTTTGTGACACTTATAGGAATAGCCCAACAGATTGATTGGAAAGAGTAACTTTGAGGTGGTTTCGTACCCTACCATAATCTCTTCGTTTGTTCTCCGCTATTAGTGACTTTGGAGTGATTCTTTATTGCATGTTGAGGGATAGTTATATGATCTAATTATGTCATTATTGTTGAGAGAACTTGCACTAGTGAAAGTATGAACCCTAGGCCTTGTTTCAACACATTGCAATACCGTTTACGCTCACCTTTATCATTCGTTACCTTGCTGTTTTTATATTTTCAGATTACAAAAACTATTATCTACCATCCATATACCACTTGTATCACCATCTCTTCGCCGAACTAGTGCACCTATACAATTTACCATTGTATTGGGTGTGTTGGGTACACAAGAGACTCTTTGTTATTTGGTTGCAGGGTTGCTTGAGAGAGACCATCTTCATCCTACGCCTCCTACGGATTGATAAACCTTAGGTTATCCAATTGAGGAAAATTTGCTACTGTCCTACAAACCTCTGCACTTGGAGGCCCAACAACGTCTACAAGAAGAAGGTTGTGTAGTAGACATCAACTGCTGTGTCGCGTGATCTGTCATTATCATTGTGACTATTGTGTTTGCTTCGTCGTGGCTTGCCATTGCCGTCTCGGATTTCGGAGGTGCCCGAGTCACCGGCGTTGTTGCTTCTACGAGCGAGCCAGCTGTCTTCTCCCGCGCAAAAGCGAGTCATTAGAGCGATAAGGGATGTGATGGACTTAGGTCCTTCTTGACCGAGGTGGCGTGCAAGCCACTCACCCCGGACGCTGTGTTTGAAGGCCGCAAGGGCTTCCGCGTCCGGAGAGTCGACGATTTGGTTCTTTTTAACTAAGAACCTTGTCGAGAGCTTCCTGGCTGACTCTTCGGGCTGCTGGACAATGTGACTTAAGTCATCGGCGTCTGGTGTCCGGACATATGTTCCTTGGAAGTTGTCACGAAATGCGTCCTCCAAATCTTCCCAGCTGCCAATAGAATTTTCCGGCAGACTGTTTAACCAGTGCCGAGCTGGTCCTTTGAGTTTTAGTGGTAGGTATTTTATGGCATGAAGGTCATCTCCGCGGGCCATGTGGATATGGAGGAGGAAGTCCTCGATCCATACTGCGGGATCCGTTGTTCCGTCGTATGATTCGATATTCATGGGTTTGAACCCGTCCGGGAAGTCATGCTCCATTACTTCGTCCGTGAAGCAAAGCGAGTGTGCGGCGCCTCTATGTTGGGCCACACTGCGTCGTACCTCCGATGGAGTCCGTTTGCGGTTTTCGGACCGGGCGTGGCTAGGTTTGTCACGTCCGAATAGGTAGCCGTCGCCGCGTGTCGAGGCACGTCCTTGTGATCCATAGATTGATCTGGTATGCCCCGCTCTGATGTTTCGGTCCTGCCGGAGGTCATATTTGTGACCGAGAGCTGTTTTTATCTTTGCCCTTATAATGAGGCAGGGCGGGCTGGTGTTCGTCTTGGTGTGCCACTTTATCCCGGCCACATGGTATTCTGTCAGCCCCATTGCATGATGGTGGTATGAGCTCTAGCGCCTCATCGTCGAACTGAGGTAGTGATTTGCGCTTCGGGTAACTTTTGGCTGGGCGCTTAGGGCCGTATTCTTCGGCTGTCAGGACATAAGTCCATCTGTCATTTAGGAGATCTTGATCAGTCTGAAGTTGCAACTGCTTCTTTTTCAGGCTTCTTGCAGTGGCTATTAGCTGGCGCTTGAAGCACTCTTGCTCGAGAGGTTCCTCAGGCACGATGAAAACCTCGTCGCCGAGGCTCTCCTCATCCTCGGAGAGCGGAAGATAATTACTGTCCTCTGAGTCTTCATGTATGGCATGTTCATCAGGGCTATCGAGCCCGTCCTCCCATTCATTCTGTTTGGACGTTGCCCCAACAGGGTCTTCATTGTCTTCGGCTTCATCCGAAGTATTATTTTCTCCGGTGCCGGTGTTGCTGTCTTTTGCACGGTGTGACGTAGAGCGGCACCGCTGACGCCGGTGTCTAGGCTATGTCCCAGGAGGTTGATCCTTTACTGGGTCTTCTTTATCGTCGTCGTGAGGTTCTTTAGGTGTATCCACCATGTATACGTTGTACGAAGAGATGGCCATCCGGCATCTGATAACTGGCGGGTTTTGGCCATCTTCCTCCTCCGCATCACCGTTCATACCGTCGATGTCTTCGGTGCCGTAATCGAGCATGTCGGTTAAGTCATCGACAGTGGCTATGAAGTGGGTGGCGGGCGGGGAGCAAAATTCTCCATCATCAGCCCCTAGTCCGAATCGGATATAGTTCGGTTGCGGGTCCTTCGCCAGGGACAGGTTTTTTAATGAGTATAGCATGTCGCCTAAAGGCGAGTGCTGGAAGATGTCTACGCGCTGAACTCGAAGATCAATAAATGATCAAGTTCAGCATCCGCGAGCTCACACGGCTCAGAACTTATGGCCGGAGACGAGTCTGAGGTTCCGGTGACAAAGACGTCGTGAGAGGTTAAGTCTATGTGCGGCTCCAACGCCATGGAATCTGTGGCCTCTGTGGTGGGGTTGATCCTCCCGTCCTTGGATGGCGCAGTATGCTCCGACTCTAAGGCCAGAGCGGTTATAGGGGCGATCTCTTGGATGCGGTCTGATGACAGATTTAGGTCATGATCATTGGGGTGACCGGGATGGCAGCCGCGGTGTCGAATCCGGTGAAGATCAAGTCTCCACAGATGTCTGCAATGTAGTTTAAGCTCCCAAATCTAACCTGATGGCCAGGGGCGTAGCTATCGATCTGCTCCAGGTGGCCACACGAGTTGGCCCGCAGTGCGAAGCCGCCGAACATGAAGATCTGTCTAGGGAGGAAAGTTTCTCATTGGATAGTGTTACTATCAACGATAGAAGGGGCCATCAAACCTTTCATCGATGGCACAGTGGAACTCTCAATGAAAGCACCAATATCGGTGTCAAAACCGGTGAATCTCGGGTAGGGGGTCCGGGACTGTGCGTCTAAGGTCGATGGTAACAGGAGACAGGGACATGATGTTTACCCAGGTTCGGGCCCTCTCTATGGAGGTAATACCCTACGTCCTGCTTGATTGATATTGATGAGTATGAGTATTACAAGAGTTGATCTACCTCGAGATCGTAATGGCTACACCCTAGAGGTCTAACTTGTATGGCTATGATAATGAATTCTCTCCCTCTCTGGACTAAGTCCTCCGGTTTATATAAGCACTGGGAGGTTGTAGGGTTACACAAGGTCGGTTACAAAGAAAGGAATCTACATATTTGGTCACCAAGCTTGCCTTCCACGCCAAGGAGAGTCCCATCCGGACACGGGTGCAGTCTTCGGTCTTCGTATCTTCATAGCCCATCAGTCCGGCCCATGGCTAACAGGCCGGACGCCCGAGGAACCCTTAGTCCCGGACTCCCTCACCTCCAGCAGGGGCTGGCACGACGAGCTCCAGTCCGTGTTGTGGTCCATCCGCACCACCGCCACCTAGCCCATAGGCGAGACCCCGTTCTTCCTCATCAACGGAGCAGAAGTGGTTCTCCCACACAAGGTCAAGCATCGCTCCGCGCGGGTCCTGGCGTTTGATGAAACGCAGCAGGACACCATGTGGGGGATGGATCTCGTGCTAAGGGAGGAACGCCGCCGTGAAGCCTTGCTCCGAGCTGCGAGGTACCAGCAGGCGCAGCGGCGGTACCACTACCGCAGCGTCGGCTCCAAGACGCTCGAGGTGGGTGATCTTGTCCTGAGGCGGGTGCTCTCTAGGGAAGGGCTGCATAAGATCTCGCCCATGTGGGAGGGCCCATTTCGGGTCGCCCACGTCTCCGAGCTTGGCACCGCGCACCTGGAGACCCAGGACAGGATCCCCATCCAGAACGCCTGGAACATCCAGCACCTCCGGAGGTTCTACCCATGAAGCAAAGCCGGTGCCTGTGAAGCAAGGCCTAGTGCCTGTGAAGAATCTCCGCTCGTGACACTCTCACATAATAATGAGTGGGGCTGTACATGCCCCGGAGTCTCAGGAGTGCCGCCCTTAGGCCTCGGGGGCTCCCTCCCACGCCTAGTGGCAGCACTTATCTCCATGCTGGTGAGAAGAAAAGAAGACTAGACTAGGTGTCGGACGCGGCTTTTCATTTGCTTTACGCAGTTGGTTCGCCCCTCTTTAGTAAAAATTTGCTTTCTGGTGTTCCTTGCTGGCCTGGTTCCATTGCCTTTTGGCCTCCTTTCTGCTCTCTGTTCCTTGTTTTTGACCTACACTCTCCCTCGCGTCCCTCGCGAGGGGGCTGGACAGGTGCCCTCGTGAGCATTTTTGTTTTCCTGTCTTTCGCAAGGCACCTTCACTCGACTTCGCAAGCTGGCGCACCCCTCTCAATCCGTGCCACCCCAGGTACCTGTAACATCCCAAATTTTCAATTTGGAATGTTATACATAGATCATCCATGCATATCATGATTTATTGCATTTCCATTCCGCAATCCTCGAAATCCTAAGCAACTCAAGGACCCACGGAGAGAGTTGGGGATTTTTCCGGTTTTCATATTTGATTTCTATCAAATAATGAAACGAGGATTTTGATTTTAATAATTTTTCTCTCCAAAAAATATTTCATATTGAATACAAATGAGTGGAGATAATATGACTTCTCCAAAATAAATGAAATATTGGAGGAAAAATATTAAAATCATTTATTGGATTTTAGTTGGTTTTATTCGGATTTTATTTGCATTAGAAAAATTGCACATTTTCAAAATTGCATTTTAGAGCCAAGAAAATGTTCACATCGTCCTAAATATTTTATTTAGGTGGTGAAAATTTGTTTTCACATTTTTAGATTTTTATTTATTTTTCTAGGATTTTATTTATGTCAGCAGAATTATTTTAAAAAAAATACTACGCACCCGACTGGGCCGAATCCCAGCCCAGCCAGGCCGGCCTGCCCACGCCACCGCCTCCCCAGCCGGATCGGGACCGGAGTCCCGATCGGAGCCGCCGCCGCCGCCGTGTCCGGGGCGGACACGCCTCCCGAGGCCGCCCCCTTCCCCAAGTTGGCCGCCCCCCTCTTTATAACCCCGCCGGAGCCCCCCTGGAGCCCCAGCCACCGCCGTCGCAGCCGCCCGCCCCGCCACCCGCAGCCGCCCGCCCCACCGCTTGCAGCCGCCGCGCCGCCGCCGGCGCCGCCGCCGCCCGCCACCGCAGCCCCGCACCCCTCGCCGCCCCGCCGCAGCGCCGGAGTCCCGCCGGAGCCCCGCCGGAGCCGAGCCGAGGTAGCCGCCCCGCCGCCCCGGCTTTCCAAAGAAAACCGTTCGGTTTTTTAGAAAACCCTAGTTTTGTTTTTTGTTTTTTTATAGATCAGATTTTCTCCAGTTTATTTATTTAGCGAGCGTTCGTTCGTTCGTTCATTCGTTTTAACGAATGTGTTCTTCGTCTAGATCCAGATAACGAACGTTCATTTGTTAATCCGTTTTTCGTTTTTCTTTTTCTCGGATTTATTCCGTGATTTTTCTGATCGCGATTTCGGATCCAATCTTAGTTTCTGTTTATCTTTTTTCTCGTTTATCGGAATCAGGCGATTCAAGCGCCTGGAATTTCGTCTCGAAACCCTCTTTCCGGTTAATCAACTCAAACAAGTTTTGCTACTGTAAAAATTTGACCTAAGTTCAGATTAGTAAACGAAGTTTCTTTCATTCGCCGGCTGAGTTTTGTTGCTTTGTTCGATTTGATTTTTTTGCAAACCAGAGTTCTTAAGTTGAACTTTCTGGTCAACCTCTCTTATTTGAGTTTTGCTTGTGCATCGTTGCTTGTTACTTATGTATGTTATTGTTTGCTTGTGATAGAATTCCTGGAGTGCGAAGCGTGTTACTACGAGTCTCTAGGATTCGCGGATTGTCAGCAAGGCAAGTAACACATTGATCATACTCTTTCCAAACCCAGTTTTTGTGCATTAGTTCCAATCCTCAAACATTGCATGATTAGGATGTCATTAACTTGTGGGTTGGGAAGTAGTTGCTGAGGTAGAACCTATTGCCCTGTTATATTCAAACCCTTGGGAGTTACTTCTACATATTGATTATATTGCCATGCTATGCTCGTAGACGTGGTTCGGGTTTGAGTGAAATCCAGGACAGATGTGAGATTCTTAATTAATGGTTCAACTTAAGGTGGCAACTTAATCAAACAACTGGGTGGATTGAGGCACCTGGGGAACCTAGTGTTGTCTGTTTTTATTTTTGGAAATCCCGGGGTACCCGTGTGATCTTCCTATGGACCGCCACCCAGGCTCAAAGGGAACTGAGATGATTCATGCTAGAAACTTCCGTGTGCAGCCACAAGCTATTATGGGCTCTAGCATAGTTGAGTAAGTTACGTGAAGCTCTTGAAGAGGTGGATCAGCAAGTAGTGGGTTTTGTAGGTTTGGTATGGCCTGCCCGGAGTAGAGAGTTAATGTTTCTGAAAGACTGTGTCTTGGTCATCCGTTTCTCAAACACCATGTAGTGCAAGAAATCCAACGGAGGTGATTCGAGTCTTATGGGGAAAAGTGCGCAAACCTCTGCAGAGTGTACAATCTAATCATGGTTAGCCGTGTCCCCGATTATGGACAATTCTTGAGTATCTAGTACTTGAGTTATCGCATGTATCTCACCATGTTTAATTAATATTGTTGGGTTGTTAATCACTTTAATTGGGATTGAGTTGGGGGTACCTTCTCAATGATGTTTCAACCACCATGATAGTTAAAGTAAAATCTATTTCTTTGCTGTAGGGAAAAATTGGATTTTCGCAAAAACTATAACCATACAGCTTTCCACCAGCCATATATGCATGTAGTGATAGAATTATTCTGTTCTTGCTCTACTGTGTTATATTGCCAGCATATTCCATGTGCTGACCCGTTTTCGGGCTGCAACGTATTATGTTGCAGACTTTTTAGACGAGGAGTAAGGTTCGTTAGGTCATTGTCGTGCAGCTCTGTTATGCCGTTCGAGTTGATGGACTCACTTTATCTTCCAAGCCTTCCACTGTTATCGCATTAGATGGCCTTAAGCCATGTTATTGTAATAAGTTCTCTTTTGAGACATTCGATGTAATAAGTGTGTGATTGCTACTCTGTTATAAATCCTTCAAGTACTGTGTGGTGTCAGCATTACTGATCCAAGGATGACACCTGAGCATAGAGATTGGACCGTCTGAGGTCTGGTCGCTACAAGATGGTATCAGAGCACACGCTGAGTGTAGGACACGACCACTAAGATAAACCCTAGGTCACACTTCTCTACTCATTTCTGACTCCTCTCCACTTTCTACTCTTTAGGATGGCGGAGATGAAGAATAAGTTTGCACAACCGGATGAAGACACACCTTTTGGAAGTCACCTGGAGGAAGTCACTAGGTACTTGAACATTGGAATACCAAGCTTGACCGGGACGTACAACGCCACTTTACCTGAAGAGGAGCGCTGGACGATTCAAGTACAAGTTCCAGGAAGGATGTTCTCGCCAACTTCCAAACCCATAGAGTTTTCTTTCGAAGCACCTACCTGGAGTTTAGGCAAGAGCATGGCAGCCCACATTACAATGGGACGCATTGGAGAAATTTACAATAGGGAACTTAAGGACACAATCTACCAAATATGTGGGCGCCGCGACGAGCAATCGGAAGTAATCAACACCAGGAAGGATAGATCCATTGCAGCTTTCATCCAGGAGTTAAACCAGCACATCCGAACGTCAGGAGACCCAGATGTGCGCGGACATGATGGACTTGAAGAAGGCGAAGACTACGATCATCGAGCTAGAGGAAGAACTCAAGTTTACATGTGATGGATATGAGGAGGAAATCAAGACCCTACTGCAGAAAAATGACAACCTAGTCAAGAAGATCGGAGTATTCATGGGAGGACCAGCACCAATAGAAGAAGAAGAACCCAAGGAAATACGCCCCGAGGACTACATCATCATCGACGACACCGACTCCGACCCTAGTGATGATGACTTTGAAGACGAAGCTGGAGCAGACATCATGGAGTCTTCCATCGATCAAAATTTCTAGATGACCACCAACTATTAGTAGTATTTCCCGCATGTATATAGTAGTAGTGAGCACTTTTGCGATAGTTCTAGACCATTTGTATGCCCTTGCTTGATTGATTGAGTGAAATGATTGTGTTTGTCTCATGTGCATATGGGTAGTGTTTTCTCATTAGACCCCTTTTCTATTCTAATCTCTTCCATCTAAACCCATCAGATGCCTCCGAGACGTGACAGCGGTTTTACTTTCCCACCAGAACTCACCCAGTTGATCCAATAGTAGAATGCCTTGATGCAATTACTAGTTCAGAACCAGGGCAACAACAACAACAACAACAACAACAACAACCCACCGCCAGTCGACAACCTAGCCCGTTTTCTAAGGTTACAGCCGCCGGTGTTTTCCAGTAGCACCGAGCCTATAGTTGCTGATGATTGGCTATGCCGTATTGGAAGGGAGTTGACCACCGCAGATTGCACATATGCTGAGAGGGTGCGCTTTGCCGCACATCAATTGGATGCACCAGCAGCCTCATGGTGGGAGAATTACACAGCCACTTTTCCTGTAGCCAATGTCACTTGGGACCAGTTTCAGCAAGCCTTCCGCACAGCCCATGTCTCAACTGGAGCTATGCAGATGAAGAAGCGGGAGTTCCGCAACCTACGCCAGGGGAACCGTACTATGGCTCAGTACGTGGATGAGTTTAGCAAGTTATCACGCTATGCCCCTGATGATGTGGCCACAGATGCCGCGAAGAAGGAGAAGTTTATGGAAGGGCTGAATGATGAGATGAGTATGCAGTTGATGGTAGCAACCTTCAACAACTACCAGGAGTTGGTAGACAAGGCTCTTATGATTGAAGGGAAGCAGCAGCAGATTGAGAGCCGCAAGAGGAAGTATGGATAAGGGAAGTATAATTCAGGAGCTCAGCAGAAGCCTCGCCTAACCCCGAACTCGGGAGGACTTGTTCATAACCATGGAGGTCACAACCACACTGGAGGAGGATCAGATAACCACAGTGGTGCTAAGAATGGGAATGGGAACAGAGCTAACAACAATCAGAACTGCTCCAACCCGTCCACACCCGCCAAAAGAGACCTAAGTCAGGTTACCTGCTTTAAGTGCGGGAAGACAGGGCACTATGCCAATGATTGCCCTAAAGGAAGGAATGGAAATGGAAATGGAAGCGCTGGGAAGAAGCCTAATCCATTCAACAAAGGACAAGTGAACAACGTTAACGTGGAGGAGGTTGAAGAGCAGCCGGACGCGGTAATAGGTATGTTTTTGGTTAAGTCATCTACCGCTCTTGTACTTTTTGATACTGGTGCATCGCATTCATACATATCAAAGGGATTCATGGATAAGTTTAAACTGCCAACCCAAACCCTTAGGACCCCTCTTTTAGCGAGTTCACCCGGAGCAGAGTATATGGCTAGCCGATGGTGTGACCAGATACCCTTAACCATTGGCACACATGTGTTTCCATCTGACCTAATTATCTTAGAGTCGCAAGGATTGGATGTGATATTGGGTATGGACTGGATGTCAAAGTATGGAGGAAGCATTGACTGTGTTAGTAAGTCGATTTATCTCACCACCCCGGAGGGAAAAAGGATTAAGTATGTGTCTAGGCATGTGCCTAGGAGGAGCCAAGTGAATGCCCTTACGGGAGTTGTTCAGGAGGAAGTGCCGGTAGTAAAGGATTACCCGAATGTTTTCCCAGAGGAATTACTAGGCATGCCACCGGACAGAGACATTGAGTTTTTGATAGAACTGTTGCCAGGGACAGGACCAATATCCAAGAGACTCTATCGGATGCCTACAAATGACCTGGAGGAAATTAAGAAACAGATCAACGAGTTATTGGAGAAAGGATACATCCGAAGAAGTTTTTCACCTTGGGGAGCCCCAGTACTTTTGGTTGAGAAGAAGGATAAATCCCTAAGGATGGTTGTTGATTATCGAGCCTTAATGAAGTGACGATAAAGAACAAGTACCCGTTGCCGATGATCAACGATCTGTTTGATCAATTGCAAGGAGCTAAAGTGTTCTCAAAGATCGATTTACGATCGGGGTATCATCAGTTGAAGATACGAGAGAAGGACATACCAAAGAGGGCATTCACAACGCGATATGGATTATACGAGTATACGGTCATGTCGTTTGGACTGACTAACGCCCCTGCCTATTTCATGAGCATGATGAACAATGCGTTCATGGAGTATTTGGACAAGTTTGTTGTGGTATTTATTGATGATATCATGGTATACTCGAAGAACGAAGAGGAGCACAAGGAGGATTTGCGTTTAGTTCTCGAGAAGCTTAGGGAACACCAGTTGTATGCTAAGTTTAGCAAATGCGAGTTCTGGCTGAAGGAAGTCGGATTCCTTGGACATGTTAGATCAGGAGAAGGTATAGCAGTAGACCCCAGCAAGGTTCAGTCAGTCACTGAATGGTTGTCACCCACCTCACTTAGCGAGATCCGCAGTTTTCTTGGACTCGCAGGATACTACCGGAGATTCATTGAGAATTTTTCCAAGATTGCAAAACCAATGACTGAACTGTTAAAGAAGGATACCAAGTTTAAATGGACAGAAGATTGTGAAGCAAGTTTCCAGGAGTTGAAGAAATGTTTGACTACAGCCCTAGTGCTAGTACTGCCAGATATACATAAGGAGTTCCAAGTGTATTGCGACGCCTCTTGCTTAGGACTTGGATGTGTGCTTATGCAGGACGGAAGAGTTGTTTCGTATGCCTCACGACAACTAAAACCTCATGAGCTGAATTATGCCACGCATGATTTGGAGCTAGCAGCCGTAGTGCATGCATTGAAGACTTGGAGACACTATCTTATTGGAAACCGTTGTGATGTGTACACGGATCACAAGAGTTTGAAGTACATCTTCACCCAGAAGGAGTTGAACCTTAGACAGAGGAGATGGTTGGAGCTTATAAAGGATTATGACATGAAGCTACACTATCATCCGGGAAAGGCCAATGTCGTAGCAGATGCCTTGAGTCGGAAAAGTTATGCTAATATCCTCGAAAGTAAAGGACTGCCGAAGGAGTTAGCAGAGGACATCATGGAACTTCGATTAGATATTGTACCTAGAGGGTTCATTGCCACAATGGAGGTTCAGTCGACATTGTTGGACAAGATTCGGGAAGCTCAGAAGGATGACAAAGAGATTGCCGAGATAAAGGAGAAGATGGGCAAAGGAAAGGCCCAAGTTTTTCGTGAGGATGAGCACGATACCCTATGGTTTGAGGACTGAATTTATGTGCCCAATAATCAAGAGGTCAGAAAGTTAATACTTCAAGAGGCTCATGACTCACCATACTCGATACACCCCGGAAACACCAAGATGTATTTGGATTTGAAGGAACATTTCTGGTGGATTGGTATGAAGAAGGATATTGCTGAGTATGTAGCCGTATGTGATGTATGTCAGAGAGTCAAGGCAGAGCATCAGAAGCCAGCAGGACTGTTACAACCTATGCCGATACCCGAATGGAAGTGGGATAAACTTGGCATGGACTTTATCACCGGATTACCCAGGACTAAAGCAGGATATGATTCCATATGGGTAGTAGTTGATCGTTTGACCAAAGTAGCTCACTTCATCCCAGTGAAAACCACCTATACAAGTGCAAAGTTGGCCAAGATCTATATGTCCAGGATCGTATGTCTGCATGGAGTTCCGAGGACCATCGTATCAGATCGAGGAACACAGTTTACTTCAAAGTTTTGGCATCAGTTACACCAGACTTTGGGAACGAGATTGGAGTTTGGTACAGCATTTCACCCGCAGACAGATGGACAGACCGAGAGAGTCAATCAAATTTTGGAGGACATGTTGAGAGCCTGTGCGCTAGATTATGGATCTAGTTGGGATGACAATTTGCCACATGCAGAGTTCTCGTACAACAATAGCTACCAAGCCAGTTTGAAGATGGCACCGTTTGAAGCCCTGTATGGACGCAGGTGCAGAACACCGTTGACATGGGACGAGGTAGGAGACCGACAGTTGTTTGGACCAGACTTGATCAAGGAGTCTGAGGAGAAGGTAAAACTGATCTGAGACCGACTGAAGATTGCCCAGTCTAGGCAGAAGAGTTATGCAGACTCAAAACGCAAGGAGGTAACCTACGAGATTGGAGACAGAGCATATCTGCGAGTATCGCCCTTGCGTGGAGTGAAACGTTTTGGAGTTAAAGGAAAGTTAGCCCCGAGATTTGTAGGACCGTATCGCATTTTGAACGGATGGGAGAAGTTGCCTATAAGTTGGAGCTACCTGAGGGATTGTCAGGAGTCCACGATGTGTTCCACGTTTCACAGCTAAAGAAGTGTCATGCTGAGATGGCTGATATACCATTAAGAGATACAGTACCCTTGGAGGCGATTTAGTTGGACAGTGATCTGACTTATGAGGAGAAGCCAGTTAAGATTCTTGAGTTTGCCAACAGAGTCAACCGCAGTAAGGTTATCAAGTTTTGCAAAGTTCAGTGGAGCCACCATACCGAAGATGAAGCCACCTGGGAACGAGAGGATGATCTCCGCAAGGACCACCCATACCTATTTTCTAGCCAACCCGAATCTCGAGGGCGAGATTCATCTTAAGGGTGGTAGGCTTGTAACATCCCAAATTTTCAATTTGGAATGTTATACATAGATCATCCATGCATATCATGATTTATTGCATTTCCGTTCCGCAATCCTCGAAATCCTAAGCAACTCAAGGACCCATAGAGAGAGTTGGGGATTTTTCCGGTTTCCATATTTGATTTCTATCAAATAATGAAACGAGGATTTTGATTTTAATAATTTTTCTCTCCAAAAATATTTCATATTAAATCAAATGAGTGGAGATAATATGAATTCTCCAAAATAAATGAAATATTGGAGGAAAAATATTAAAATCATTTATTGGATTTTATTTGCATTAGAAAAATTGCACGTTTTCAAAATTGCATTTTAGAGCCAAGAAAATGTTCACCTCGTCCTAAATATTTTATTTAGGGGGTGAAAATTTGTTTTGGCATTTTTAGATTTTTATTTATTTTTCTAGGATTTTATTTATGTCGGCGGAATTATTTAAAAAAAATACTGCGCGCCCGACTGGGCCGAATCCCAGCCCAGCCAGGCCGGCCTGCCCATGCCACCGCCTTCCCGGCCGGATCGGGACCGGAGTCCCGATCGGAGCCGTCGTCGCCGCCGTGTCCGAGGCGGACACGCCTCCCGAGGCTGCCCCCTTCCCCAAGTTGGCCGCCCCCCTCTTTATAACCCCGCCGGAGCCCCCCTGGAGCCCCAGCCACCGCCGTCGCAGCCGCCCGCCCCGCCACCCGCAGCCGCCCGCCCCACCGCTTGCAGCCGCCGCGCCGCCGCCGGCGCCGCCGCCGCCCGCCACCGCAGCCCCGCACCCCTCGCCGCCCCGCCGCAGCGCCGGAGTCCCGCCGGAGCCCCGCCGGAGCCGAGCCGAGGTAGCCGGCCCGCCGCCCTGGTTTTCCAAAGAAAACCGTTCGTTTTTTTAGAAAACCCTAGTTTTGTTTTTTGTTTTTTTACAGATCAGTTTTTCTCCAGTTTATTTATTTAGCGAGCGTTCATTCGTTCGTTTTAACGAACGTGTTCTTCGTCTAGATCTAGATAACGAACGTTCATTCGTTAATCTGTTTTTCATTTTTCTTTTTCTCGGATTTATTCCGCGATTTTTCTGATCGCGATTTCGGATCCAATCTTAGTTTCTGTTTATCTTTTCGCTCGTTTATCGGAATCAGGAGATTCAAGTGCCTGGAGTTTCGTCTCAAAACCCTCTTTCCGATTAATCAACTCAAACAAGTTTTGCTACTGTAAAAATTTGACCTAAGTTCAGATTAGTAAATGAAGTTTCTTTCGTTCGCCGGCTGAGTTTTGTTGCTTTGTTGGATTTGATTCTTTTGCAAACCAGAGTTCTTAAGTTGAACTTTCTGGTCAACCTCTCTTATTTGAGTTTTGCTTGTGCATCGTTGCTTGTTACTTATGTATGTTATTGTTTGCTTGAGATAGAATTCCCGGAGTGCGAAGTGTGTTACTATGAGTCTTTAGGATTCGCGGATCGTCAGCAAGGCAAGTAACACACTGATCATACTCTTTCCAAACCCAGTTTTTGTGCATTAGTTCCAATCCTCAAACATTGCATGATTAGGATGTCATTAACTTGTGGGTTGGGAAGTAGTTGCTGAGGTAGAACCTATTGCCCTGTTATATTCAAACCCTTGGGAGTTACTTCTACGTATTGCTTATACTGCCATGCTATGCTCGTAGACGTGTTTCGGGTTTGAGTGAAATCCATGATAGATGTGAGATTCTTAATTAATGGTTCAACTTAAGGTGGCGACTTAGTCAAACAACTGGGTGGATTGAGGCACCTGGGGAACCCAGTGTTGTCTGTTTTTATTTTTGGAAATCCCGGGGTACCCGTGTGATCTTCCTATGGACCGCCACCCAGGCTCAAAGGGAACTGAGATGATTCATGCTAGAAACTTCCGTGTGCAGCCACAAGCTATTATGGGCTCTAGCATAGTTGAGTAAGTTACGTGAAGCTCTTGAAGAGGTGGATCAGCAGGTAGTGGGTTTTGTAGGTTTGGTATGGTCTGCCCGGAGTAGAGAGTTAATGTTTCTGAAAGACTGTGTCTCGGTTATCCATTTCTCAAACACCATGTAGTGCGAGAAATCCAACGGAGGCGATTCGAGTCTTGTGGGGAAAAGTGCGCAAACCTCTGCAGAGTGTACAATCTAATCATGGTTAGCCGTGTCCCCGATTATGGACAATTCTTGAGTATCTAGTACTTGAGTTATCGCATGTATCTCACCATGTTTGATTAATATTGTTGGGTTGTTGATACGTCCGTTTTGCGTCATGCTTTTATGTTAATATTTATTGCATTATGGGCTGTTATTTCACGTTATGTCACAATACTTATGGCTATTCTCTCTTATTTTACAAGGTTTACCATGGAGAGGGGGAATGCCGGCAGCTGGAATTCTGGCTGGAAAAGGAGCAAATATTGGAGACCTATTCTACGCAACTCCAAAAGTCCTGAAACTCCACGAAATATCTTAAAATAAATAAAGAAAAATCGTCGCCAAAGATGAAGGCCAGGGGGCCCACACCCTGCTCACGAGGGTGGGGGCGCGCCCCTCTCCCCTGGGTGCGCCCCCCTACCTCGTGGGCCCCCTGGTGGCTCTCCGACGCCCACCTTCTCCTATATGAAGTCTTTCGATGAGAAAAAAATCATAAGCAACCTTTCGGGACGATACTCCGCCGCCACGAGGCGGAACCTTGGCGGAACCAATCTAGGGCTCCGGCAGAGCTGTTCTGCCGGGGACACTTCCCTCCGGGAGGGGGAAATCATCACCATCGTCATCACCAACGCTCCTCTCATCGGGAGAGGGCAATCTCCATCAACATCTTCACCAGCACCATCTCATCTCCAAACCCTAGTTCATCTCTTGTATCCAATTCTTGTCTTTAAGTCCGGGATTGGTGCTAGTAGGTTGCTAGTAGTGTTGATTACTCCTTGTAGTTGATGCTAGTTGGTTTACTTGGTGGAAGATCATATGTTCAGATCCTTTATGCATACTATTACCCCTCTGATTATGAACATGAATATGATTTGTGAGTAGTTACGTTTGTTCCTGAGGACACGGGAGAAGTCTTGCTATTAGTAGTCATGTGAATTTGGTATTCGTTCGATATTTTGATGAGATGTATGTTGTCTAACCTCTAGTGGTGCTATGTGAACTTCGACTACATAACACTTCACCATTATTTGGGCCTAGAGGAAGGCATTGGGAAGTAATAAGTAGATGATGGGTTGCTAGAGTGACAGAAGCTTAAACCCTAGTTTATGCGTTGCTTCGTAAGGGGCTGATTTGGATCCATATGTTTCATGCTATGGTTAGGTTTACTTCAATACTTTTGTTGTAGTTGCAGATGCTTGCAACAAAGGTTAATCATAAGTGGGATGCTTGTTCAAGTAAGAACAACACCCAAGCACCGGTCCACCCACATATCAAATTATCAAAGTACCGAACGCGAATCATATGAGCGTGATGAAAACTAGCTTGACGATATTCCCATGTGTCCTCAGGAGCTCTTTTCCTTATATAAGAATTTGTCCGGCTTGTCCTTTGCTACAAAAAGGATTGGG
Organism: Triticum urartu; assembly: GCF_003073215.2. NCBI lineage: Eukaryota > Viridiplantae > Streptophyta > Magnoliopsida > Poales > Poaceae > Triticum > Triticum urartu. Next base: position 288,565,882 of record NC_053025.1, on the reverse strand, counting down.
CCACCTTGATTCACCTTATTTACTTTTGTTACTTGTTGCTCGTTACAATTTACCTTATCACAAAACTATCTGTTACCACTTATTTCAGTACTTGCAGAGAATACCTTGCTGAAAACCGCTTATCATTTCCTTCTGCTCCTCGTTGGGTTCGACACTCTTACTTATCAAAAGGACTACGATAGATCCCCTATACTTGTGGGTCATCAAGAATCTTTTCTGGCGCCGTTGCCGGGGAGTGTAGCGCCTTTGGTAGGTGGAATTTGGTAAGGAAAAATTTATATAGTGTGCTGAAATTTTCTGTCACTTGTTACTATGGAAACTGAATCTCTGAGGGGCATGTTCGGGGTATCTTCACCCCGTCCAGTAGAGCAAAGAGTTTCTCCTCAACCTACTGAACCTATTGAAAATGAAACTCCTTTTGCATTTCCTTCGGGTATTATGGAAAAACTGCTGGCTAATACTTTTACAGGAGATGGGACAAAGCATCCCGACGAGCATCTACGCTATTTGGATGATATTTGTGGATTATTTAAGCTTGCAGGTATACCCGATGATGTTGTTAAGAAGAAGGCTTTCCCTTTATCTTTGGAGGGAGACGCATCGACATGGTATAGGCTATGTGATGATACGAGATCATGGAACTATAAAAGAATGAAATTGGAATTTCATTAAAAGTATTACCCTATGCATCTTGTTCATTGTGATCGCAATTATATATATAATTTTTGGCCTCGCGAAGGAGAAAGCATCTCTCAAGCTTGGGGGAGGCTTAAATCAATGTTATATTCATGCACCAATCATGAGCTCTCAAAATTGACAATTCTCCAGAATTTTTATGCTTGGCTTTCTGATAACAATCGCACCATGCTCGATACTTCTTGTGCTGGCTCTTTTATGATGAAGACTATTGAATTCAGATGGAATTTATTGGATAGAATTAAACGCAACTCTGAAGATTGGGACCTCGACGAAGGTAAGGAGTCAAGTATGACACCTAAGTTTGATTGTGTTAAATCTTTTATGGAGACCGATATTTTCCGTAAGTTTAGCACTAAATATGGACTTGACTCTGAGATAGTAGCTTCTTTCTGTGAATCTTTTGCTACTTATGTTGATCTCCCCAAGGAGAAGTGGTTTAAATATCATCCTCCCATAGAAGTAAAAGTAGCTGCACCTATTAAAGTTGAAGAAAATACCATCACTTATAATGATCCTATTGTTCCCACCTCTTATGTTGAGAAACCACCTTTCCCTGCTAGAGTAAAGGATCATGCTAAAGCTTCAACTGTTGTTCGTAAAAGCAATACTAGAACTTATACACCTCCTGAGCAAGTCAAAGTAGAACCTAATATTGCTATTGTTAAAGATCTCTTGTCTGATAATATTGATGGGCATGTCATTGAATTCTCTGGTGAAACTGCTAGAATTGCTAAACCCTGTGATAGAGATAAACATAGACCTGTGGTAGGCGTGCCTGTTATTTCTATTAAAATAGGAGATCATTGTTATCATGGCTTATGTGATAATTGATGAAGGCATTCGTCCATTGGATGGTCAGTTTCGCAAAGCTGCATCTTATTCCACCAATGATGACTCTGCCAATGCACCTAAGTCCACTCCTCAAGCCACTGCTCCGCGCGTGATGACTGACCGTGAACTTCTGCTTAGTCTTCACCAGAAGGTGGATCAAAATCACAAATGGGTTAAGCGTCAGTTTGGTTCACTTCTTCACAACATGACTGCCAAACACAATGCAGTGAAGAAAAACCACTACTACCTCCATCAAGTCTTCGGTCGCACCTGGGCAATCCTGTCACATCTGTATGGTGAAGAAGATCTGAAGAACATGGGTCTCAAAGAAGATTTTGACTGGTCTGCACCTCCACCAAAGAAATTCAAGAAGGTCAAGGTTCCTTCTCTGGTGGCCAGCTCATATTCTTCATGGCGCGACACTGATGAACATGAAGATTTGGACGACACTGCGGCAGGCCCTACATCAACAAACTACCCCAACAACGCTGGCGCTCCTTCATCAACTTGATTATCTTCAGGGGCGTTAGTCGTCATTTTCGATCCTTTTGGTCATTCGATGACAAAGGGGGAGAAATATGAGTTAGTATTCAAGCGGGTCTACTATATTGGCATTTTTTGCTAAGTTACAACTCTCGTTCTTCTGAAACTTTATTGATCGAGTTGTAATCTTAAACCCGATGGTGCTCTGATACTTTTGATGCACTGTGCTCTGATACTCTTGATGCACTATTCTGCATGCTTATTCCTTGTTAATATTATTGCACGCATGCTGAATTTCATCAGGCACCATATTTCATCATGCATTTCAAATTCTTCATATTATATGTTAAATGCGTGTATGAATTACAAGATATAGGGGGAGATCTCCATGATTCAACTCTTCAAGTGTGCATTGCTTCAAAAGCAAATTCCTCACTATGCACATCTTTAGGGGGAGTTCTTCTATATCTTGCAATCAAATTCCTCAATATCAATAGTTACACTTCCTATGTTTATCCCCGTTGAAAACTTAACCTATATTGTCATCAATCACCAAAAAGGGGGAGATTGTAAGTGCATCTAGTGCCCCTTAGTGATTTTGGTCTATTGAAGACTTATAGGTTAAGGGACTAATGCGTTTGTGAGTGTACACAGGTCTATAAGTCTATGTGGAGTTTGATATTTACAGGAAAAGTCGACCCCTAAAAATGAATATCTTCGACTGAAGATTTTGGTATTTCTGAAGACTTTCATGAAGACTTTGAAAGTGAAGAAACTGGTGTGTCCGTAAAGACTTGATATTCATGCGAGGAATATGAAGATTGAAGACTTTTGTTTTCATAGTTTTGTTATTCTCTTTCTTGAGTCATAGGAAACACCGTACTGTTAAAGGGGGTCGAGGAAATACTAAGGAAAAATTTCCATGTGATGCTCAACTCAAAATCCTACACCTACCAATCTCTTCGAGTGAAGCCATTGGAAATCTCATACAGTTCAGTCAATTTCTTCAGTGACAAAGACGAAGTTCTTCTGGTCTCTGAGGAATTTGTCCTGACTGAGGAGTTAGGAATTCGCTAGTGCGGATTGCCTACACAGTGAGGAACATGATAGCCCTGAGGATTTTGCTACTTAAAATTCCAACCGTTGCTGTGCTATGCGCCAGCTGTCCCAAAATATATATCCACCTAATGGTCATATCATTGAAGGGCATTTATGTCTTATCATGTCGGGCTGCTCCCTAGGCTATAAATAGCTGCCCCCTATAACCACTAGTTGGTTGGCTGCTCCAAGAGAAACTGACACTTGTCATTTGAGAGCAACCCATCCTCTGAGGACTTTGAGCGAAAATCATCAAGTGAGGAAAAACCAAAAACCCAAAACCCAAACACCTACAAACCCCAAGTGATTGAGCATCACCGAAGAGATTGATCCTACGTGGATCCGACGCTTGTTACCTTTGAAGACTGTGCTTCTTCCAGACGGTTAGGCGTCATGGTCTAGAGCATCCAAGAGGAATTGTGGATTGCCGAGTGACCAAGTTTGTGAAGGTTTGGAAGTCGCGTGAAGACTTACCACGAGTGATTGGACGAGGTCTGTGTGACCTTAGTTTAAGGAGAATACGGTGAGGACTGGGTGTCCTGAGCTGCGTGTTCAGGACTGGGTGTCTGGGACTGTGTGTCCTTGAGTTTAAATACTCAGCCGCTCCAACCAGACGTACAACTGAGACAGCAGTTGGAACTGGTCTACCAAATCATTGTCTTCACCAAGCTTACAGGTTCTATTCCCTCAACTATTTCATTTCCTCAAAACTGTGTTGTGTGTTTGTTCATATCTGTGTTTGAAGACTTCGACTAAAGACTTTCTCAATTTCCTTAGTTCAATTTCTTCAGTCTGTTTGTCTTCATCCTGTGTTATCCTATGATTACGCTTCCTGTACTCTGTGCCTGTCTTCATTTCATCATGATGACTATGCTTGTATTCTGTTATGTTTACTTCTGAGTACTTATTCCGCTGCTAGTAGTTCTTCGCTAAGGAATTTCCTCACTGACAAATTCCTCAGTGAAGAATTTAATAAAAATCGCCTATTCACCCCCCTCTAGTCGATATAACGCACTTTCATAGAGTGACAGAAGCTTAAACCCTAGTTTCATGCTATGGTCAGGTTTACCTTAATACTACTTTCGTAGTTATGGATGCTTGCGAGGGGGGTTAATCATAAGTGGGTGCCTTGTCCAAGGAAGGGCAGTATCCAAGCACCGATCCACCCACATATCGAACTATCAAAGTAATGAAGGCGAATCATATGAGCATGATGAAACTAGCTTGACAACAATTCCCATGTGTCCTCGGGTGCGCTTTACTTTATATAAGAGTTTGTCCAGGCTTGTCCTTTGCTACAAAAACGATTGGGCCACCTTACTGCACCTTAGTTACTTTATTTACTTGTTACCTGTTATGATTTATCTTATCAGAAAACAATCTGTTACCGATAATTTCAGTGCTTGTAGAGAATATCTTGTTAAAAACCACTTGTCATTTCCTTCCGCTCCTCGTTGGGTTCGATACTCTTACTTATCGAAAGGACTATGATAGATCACCTATACTTGTGGGACATCAACACTCTTTTATGGCACCGTTTCCGGGGAGTGAAGCGTCTTTGGTAAGGAAACATTTATATAGTGTGCTGAAATTTACTGTCACTTGTTACTATGGAAAATAATCCTTTGAGGGGTTTGTTCGGGGTATCTTCACCTCAACCGAAACCACAATTAGCTACCCCTCAACCTACTGCACCTACTGATAATATTTATTATGAAATCCCTTCGGGTATGATAGAGAAACTTCTAGCTAATCCTTATGTAGGAGACGAAACTTTACATCCTGATATGCACCTAATCTATGTAGATGAAGTTTGTGGATTATTTAAGCTTGCGGGTACCCTGAGGATGTTGTCAAGACGAAGGTCTTCCATTTATCTTTGAAGGGAAACGCATTGACATGCTATAGGCTATCGGATGATATTGGATCATGGAACTACAACCGATTGAAATTGGAATTTCATCAGAAGTTTTATCCTATGCATCTGGTTCATCGTGATCGGGATTATATATATAATTTTTGGCCTCCTGAAGGAGAAAGTATCGCTCAAGCTTGGGGGAGGCTTAATTCAATTTTATATTCATGCCCCAATCATGAGCTCTCGAGAGAAATTATTATTCAAAAAATTTATGCTCAGCTTTCTCATAATCATGCTCGATCCTTCTTGTACTGGTTCCTATATGAAGAAGGATATTGAATTAAAATGGGATTTTTTGGAAAGAATTAAACGCAACTTTGAAGACTGGGATCTCGACGATGGTAAGGAGTCAGGTATAAACTTTAAGTTTTATTGTGTTAAATCCTTTATGGATACCGATGCTTTTCGTGATTTTAGCACTAAATATGGACTTGACTTTGAGATAGTAGCTTCTTTTTGTGAATCTTTTGCTACTCAAGTTGATCTCCCTAAGTAGAAGTGGTTTAAATATCATCATCCCATTGAAGTTAAAGTAGTTGAACCTATTAAAGTTGAAGAAGAAACTATTATTTATAATGTTGATCCTATTGTTCCTACTGTTTATATTGAGAAAACACCTTTCCCTGTTAGAATAAAAGATCATGCTAAAGCTTCAACTATGGTCAACGAAAGTAATATTAGACCACCAAAACCCTCTGAAAAAATTAAAGTTGAACCTAGTATTGCTATGGTTAAAGATCTCTTCGTCGATAATATTGATGGGCATGTTATTTATTTCTATGATGAAGCTGCTAGAATTGCCAAACCCGATATGAAAGATAAACATAGAGTTGTTGTTGGCATGCATGTTGTTTCTGTTAAAATAGAAGATCATTGTTATCACGACTTATGTGATGTGGGTGCTAGTGTGAGTGCAATTCCTTATACCTTACATAATGAAATTATGAATGATATTGCACCTATTGAGATAGAAGATATTGATGTTACTATTAAGCTTGCTAATAGAGATACTATACCACCAATTGGGATTGTTAGATATGTTGAACTCTTGTGTGGGAAAATTAAATATCCTACTGATTTTCTTGTTATTGGTTCCCCACAAGATAATGTTTGTCCCATTATATTTGGTAGACCCTCCTTGAATATTGTTAATGCTAAGATAGACTGCGAGAAAGATATTGTTACTGTTGGTTTAGGGGATATGTCTCATGATTTCAATTTCTCTAAATTTCATAGACAACCCCATGATAAAGAATTTCCTAGTAGGTATGAAATTATTGGTATTGCTTCTATTGCCGTGCCTCCTAATGATCCTTAAGAACACTATTTGCTAGACCATGAAAATGATATGATTATGAATGAAAGAAGGGAGATAGATGAAGTATTCTTTAATCAAGGACCTATTTTGAAATACAATTTGCATGTTGAAATCCTTGGAGATCTTACTCCACCTAAGGGTGATCCCGTGTTTGAGCTTAAACAATTACCTGATACTCTGAAATATGCTTATCTTCATTATATCCTTTTATTATTAGTGCTAACCTTTCAGAGTATGAAGAAAATAAATTATTGAAAACTGTGAAGAAGCACCGTGCCGCTATTGGATATACTCTTGATGATCTTAAGGGCATTAGTCCCACTCTATGTCAGCACAAAATTAAATTGGAGAAAGATGTTAAACCGGTTGTTGATCATCAACGACGGTTAAATCCTAAGATGAAATAAGTGGTAAGAAATGAAATAAGTAGGTATAATTTATCCTATTGCTGATAGTCAATGGGTAAGTCTTGTTCATTGTGTCCCAAAGAAGGCAGGTATTACTGTTGTTCCTAATGATAATAATGAATTGATTCCTCAAAGAATTGTTATAGGTCATAGAATGGTAATTGATTTCCGCAAATTAAATAAAGCTACTAGAAAACATCATTACCTTTTATTGATCAAATGCTAGAAAGATTATCTAAACATACACATTTTTGCTTTCTAGATGTTTATTCTGGTTTCTCTCAAATACCTATGGCAAAAGAGGATCAAGAGAAAACCACTTTTACTTGCCCTTTTAGTACCTTTTCTTATAGATGTATGCCTTTCGGTTTATGTAATGCACCTACTACCTTTCAAAGATGTATGACTGCTATATTCTCTGACTTTTGTGAAAACATTCTTGAGGTTTTCATAGATGATTTCTCCATTTATGGAACTTCTTTTCATGATTGTAAGCAACCTTGATTGAGTTTTGCAGAGATGTGAAGAAATTAATCTTGTCTTGAATTTGGAAAAGTGCCACTTTATGGTTAATGAAGGTATTTTCTTGGGGCATAAATTTTTTGAAAGAGGTATTGAAGTTGATAAAGCTAAAGTAGATGCTATTGAAAGGATGTCGTGTCCGAAAGATATCAAAGGTATAAGAAGTTTCCATGGCCATGCTGGTTTCTATAGGAGGTTTAATAAAGACTTCTCTAAAATAACTAGGCCACTCACTAATCTCTTACAAAAAGATGTTCCTTTTGTTTTTTGATGATGATTGTGTAGAAGCATTTGAAATACTTAAGAAAGCCTTGATTTCTGCACCAATTGTTCAGCCACCTGATTGGAATTTACCTTTTGAAATTATGTGTGATGCTAGTGATTATGCTGTTGGTGCTATTCTAGGACAAAGAGTTGATAAGAAATTAATTTTTATTCAGTATGCTAGTAAAACTCTAGACAATGCCCAAAGAAATTATGCTACCACCGAAAAAGAATATTTAGCAGTTGTATTTGCATGTCATAAGTTCAGACCTTATATTGTTGGTTCCAAAGTAACTATTCACATTGATCATGCTGCTATTAAGTACCTTATGGAAAAGAAGGATGCTAAACCTAGACTTATTAGATGGGTTCTCTTGCTGCAAGAATTTGATATGCATATTGTTGATAGAAAGGGAGCTGAGAACCCTGTTGCAGACAACTTGTGTAGGTTAGAGAATGTTCTTGATGACCCACTACCTATTGATGATAGCTTTCCTGATGAGCAATTAAATGTCATAAATGCCTCTCATAATACTCCATGGTATGCTGATTATGCTAATTATGTTATTGCTAAATTTATACCACCTAGTTTCACAAACTAGCAAAAGAAAAAGTTTTTCTATTATTTAAGGCATTACTTCTAGGATGATACACACCTTTATAAAGAAGGAGTAGATGGTGTTATCAGACGTTGTGTCGCTGAGCATCAACAGGAACAGATCCTATGTGAAAGTGCGTTATATCGACTAGAGGGGGGGTGAATAGGCGATTTTTATGGAAGTCTTCAAAACGTGGAAGTTATGAAGACAAACAGTAGAGATAAGCCTATCACTATGCAGCGGAAGTTAGATTACACTAGGCAAGCCATGGTCAAGTATTCAATAGAGTGAAAGCACAATGACAAGTAGCTGCAGTGTAATAAGGATCAGGTAGGAAGAAGTTATGAAGCCAAACAAATCATACAGTTACGTTGTGAAGACAAAAGGTATAGCAAGCATGCACTGGCTTCACAATGAGTAACAGTAAGTAAAAGGAAGTGAAGATGAAACCAGTGACTCGTTGAAGACAATGATGTGTTGGACCAGTTCCAGTTGCTGTGACAACTGTACGTCTGGTTGGAGCGGCTAGGTATTTAAATCTTAGGACACACAGTCCCGGACACCCAGTCCTGAACACGCAGCTCAGGACACCAAGTCCTCAGCATATTCTCCTTGAGCTAAGGTCACTTAGTCCTCGCCCAATCACTCTGGTAAGTCTTCAAGGTAGACTCCCAAACCTTCACAGACTTCATTCACTGGCAATCCACAATGTCTCTTGGATGCTCTGAATGCGACGCCTAACCGTCTGGGGATGCACAGTCCTCAAGTGTAATAAGTCTTCAGATCACACAGACAAGAAGACTTAAGTGATGCCCAATGTTCTCTGGCTCTGGGTGGTTAGGGCTTTTCTCCTCGCTACGAATTTTCTCTCAAAGGCTTCGAGGTGGGTTGCTCTCAAACGACAAAAGCCATGCACCAAAATCTGAGCAGCCAACCATTTATGGTTGTAGGGGGTGGGCTATTTATAGCCACTTGGCAACCCGACCTGATTTGTCTGAAATGACCCTGGGTCACTAAGGAACTGACACGTGTCTCAACGGTGAGATTTCAAACTCTCTTGGCAACTTTACTTGGGCTACAAGCAAAGCTGACTTGTCCGGCTCTGGACAAGATTCGCTCTCATTGTCTTCACTCGAATACATAGGTTTTTGGTTTAGGCATCACTTCAGTCATTCTGACTGGTTCTCCTGGACCCCACTTAACAGTACGGTGGTTCCTATGACTCAACACAAAAGAAAAAGAACTACGAAAGATCTAAGTCTTTGAGCTCCATAGGCTTCATATCGTGTCTTCTTTTGTCATAGTCTTCAATGTGAATATCTTCATATACCACCTTTGACTTCAATGTCTTCATACATTTTTAGGGGTCATCTCTGGTAGTAAAACCGAATCAATGAGGGACTTCTACCTGTGTTATCCTGCAATTCTCACAAACACATTAGTCCGTCAACTAGGTTTGTCGTCAATACTCCAAAACCAACTAGGGGTGGCACTAGATGCACTTACAATCTCCCCCTTTTTGGTGATTGATGACAAACTAGTTGAAGTTTTCAACGGGGAATATAGTCTGTGAAATTGTAAAGGATAAGGAATTGTCTTCATAAGTTGCAAGGGCTCCCCCTGAAGATGTGCCTACAAGTTAATTTGCTTTTGGAATGCAAATGCACATGGTAGGTTGTACTTGTGGAGATCCACTTCAGCTTATGATGACAATCCACTATGCATGTGAAGATATATGAAGATAATGACATGCATAATGGAAAATTGACGTCTGCAAAATGAGATAAGTGCGGAATTTATCGTCGCACATGCGGAATTTATCTTCGCAAAACAGGGTGGCAAACAAGTAGCAGACGACCATCTGGTTTAAGTGCTACAACTCATAAGAACCAAATGTAAAACAAGAGTTGTAAGCACAAAGCAAAATATAACAAAACATAAAGCACCCGCCCATATGGACCCGCTTGAAGACTATCAACCCATATGCTTCTCCCCCTTTTGTCAGCAAGGACCAAAAAGGTTTGAAGACATAGAGTGTCTACTCGTTCCCAGGAGCAGCAGGGTCGTTGGAGGTGTTTGGCGGTGCAGAAGAGCTTGGAGGTGCTGAAGCAGGTGGCGGTGAGGTAGCATCGTCTTCTTCATCAATGATTCTCGCAGTGACTGTGGCAGCAGATGAAGAAAACTCAGAGTCTTCAAGTGATGGTGTGCTTCGCATCACAGCCCTTCTAGGAGGTGTGGTGTCAAGCTTGAATCGCTAAGTGAAGCCATCCTCTTCAAGTTCAGCTTCAGTACACATCATTGATAGCCCTTTCCATGTACGACGACAGGTTTCATGAGTAACGAAAGCATTCTTGGTGGCAAGATTTCGAAGACGATTAACATCCACCAAGAGGCTTTTCATCTGACGTTTAAGCCAGTCATGATGCCTATCTTGTTTTTGATGAAGGGCCACAAGAAGCTCTCGGTTATTGAGAACACGAGCATGCTTCTTGGGTCTTGAAGCAGTTGCACTGTCAGTGGCTTCAGTTGAAGCAGGGTGTGGTGCACGTGTAGTGCCAGCCAAAGGATACACCCTGGAGATGGCTTCAACACCTTCATCATTCTGAGTGAAGCTCTAGTGTTCTACATTTTGAAGACTCAAAGGTTGCTTCGAAGGCTCAGGATATATAGCTTCAGCAGAGGTATCCACATCTGTCGAGAAGATCCGATGGTTGCGGGCTGAGGGCTGATATGAGATCGCAGAGTGAAGCTTGATCAGTCTCATTACCCAAGGAGCATAGTACTTTAAACCAAACAGATCTGAGCCTGATGCAGCTAGTTGGCGTATGAACAAATCCTGTGCGTTGAAGCATTTGCCATGAAGGATACAGAATATCAAAGTCTTCATTGCACCCTCGATCTTGGCATTTGGAGAGTGCCCTTTAATAGGCCAGCGAGTCCGCTGGATAATGTGATAGATGGTCCTGGGCAGGTACTCAAAGTCTTCAACGAAGAAATCTGTTGGATAAGGAGCATTGTGGGGCAATGGCTTCATCATGGAGAGCATCTGACTCATATTTGGTTCAGGCCTCTGGAATATGCTCTCAAGAGCTTCACTGTGCAGTGGACAGCCTTCCTCGAAGAATTCGCCAAGAGTGGGCAGGCCGGTGAGATCAATGATATCAAATGCATTGGCTTCGTGATGGACATTGCGGGTCATCCACTCCAGGCCCCAAGTCTTCGGATCTCTGTTGTATCCTTTGATGTGGAGGGTGGCATAGAATTGCAGCAGAAGCTCTTCATTCCAGTGCTCTTCATCAGTTATAAACTGCAGAAGACCCACTTGCTTGAAGCAATCCAGTGCTTCCTCTAAACAGGGCAGACCAGCAATGGCTTCAACAGCAAGGCGCTTGTGCGGGAAGATGCGACCTTGGTTGTATAGGATGCATGAATAGTAGCTGCGTTGAGGATAGCTCCAGAACCTATCTGATGAGATCCTTTCCCTTGAATAGGGGTTCTTGGAGCTGTTGAAGAACGTATTATCTACCTTGAAGCTATTGATGTCAAAGGAGCCAGGTGCTGATGCAGGACCTGGGAACCTTGGCAGCCTTGGGACTGGCTTTTGGACATGAGGCCTGTGCTCAACATGGTAATCAAATTGAGGACCTGCAGCAGACTTAGGAACAGAAGTGTCTGGATCAGTAGCTTCGCTGCCTTCTGAAGCTTTTGGTGGGGAGGGCTCCACATTGGCTTCAGTGTTTGTTGTGGCAGCCTCAGTATTTTCAGCCTCCACTCGACTAGCTGGAGGGTCAGACTTAGGCACGTTCTCCTGGAGAACTGCTTCATGGTGTAGCAGGGGAGTAGGATCTTGTGGTACTTCTTCATTTTCTTCGGTTGATGCAGCCGGAATGTCTTCAGCATAGACTTGAGGCCTTGGACCTTTGTGAAGCCTGCGGAACACAGACGACGCCTGTGGGGTTGGAGTGGGCTGGGCCTCAAAGTCTTCTTCCTCTTGAGGGCGATCCGCCCATGACGCATCTTGTGCAATTGGCGTCAGAGGACGACCAATGCTGATGAGTTCGCTATGTTCATACTGAGGAAGGGCTGCATCATCTTGTACATTGTCTTGATGACCAATGTCTTCAGCAGCAATGGGGTCGGCTGCTGGTATGTCTTCAGCTTCAGGAGCCTCTGTGGAAGCAGGCTCATGAACTGTCAGTTGTCGTTCTGTGTTGGGGTGAACCATAGAGATAGGTTCAACTATCAAGGGCTCTATGGGAGCAGCCCGAGATTACTTGATCTTTCGCTTCTTCTTGCTGGGGGCAGTAGGAGAGGCTTCAGAGCTTTTCCTCTTTCTGGCTTCAGCCTCAGCAGTTCTTGTCTTCTTGAGCTCTGAAGCGGTTGACCGGCTCTTTGTCTTCGAGCCAGTCGTTGCAGTTGGGAAGACAATTGGAACTGCTTCTTGCCTAGGTGCCTCTGGTTCAGCCATAGCAGGCTTCTTCTTCTTCTTCACGGCCATCTTGGGGTCGATGCCAGGACGCCCAAGTGCCTTGCACTTCTCAGCCTCATTGTAGGCTTGTACACATCTTTCAGCCAGAGACTTCATCCGCTCACGTGAGCCCTGAGCTTCTGCACGCTTCTTCAGAAAATTTTCCTTGAGCTCATGCAACATGGTCTTGAAGCTCTTCACTTCTTGCACGCTAAGCTTGGCCATATTCTTCTTGAACTGAGCCTTTTTATGATTAATTTTCAGCTTCAGTTCAACAATGCGCTGGGCAATGGCAAGTTCTGAAGCAATTGTGCCTTGGAAGGCGACGCTGAGGCCAACAGGCAGCTGCAGATCTTCGAAGCTGATGTTTGGTGTGGCAAACCATTTGTCGATGAAGTTGTGGATGATGGCGACATCAAAGAGAGGCAAATTGTTGAAGATTTCAGCTTCTTCTTTGCTCTTGATGAGCTGCTCTAGAGCGTCATCTCCAAGATCTTCATCACTTGATAGATCAATGGCTTCGCTGCGCAGAATAGCAGCAGCTGTGAGCTCTTTGCTGATGTGTGGCTGAGGCACCTTGGCCTTCTGGGGCTTGGAGACGCGGGATACGTCTTCAGACTGCACACTGTCTTCAGGAGGTGCAGTTGCCAATGGCTTCGCCCTTGAGATTTTCTATGAAGGGGCCGGCTTTGAAGCTTTTGGCTTCTTCGACTGCTTTGGCTTCGGTACAGCAGGAGCTTCATCAGACTCAGAGTCAGCTGGAGGGTCATTCACGGTAGTCCCTTGGACTAAGATGCGGGTGATGAGGCCCTCAAGGTTGGCATACGGACCGATGATATTGGGTTCTGCGTCGCGAGTGCCATCTGCCCTTGGTGCGGAGGGACCAGGGTTGAAGTCTAACCCCAACTTCTTCTTGTTCTGCTTCGCTGATTGTTGGGCAAACTGGAAGTTGCGCTTGAATAGATTGTCGTCACGACACCAGAGTAGTGACGACGGATGTGCATCATCAGGCTGTGGCCCACGAACCATGCATGGATAGAAGCTTTGGGCAATAGCTTCATCTCTGGACCCGGGTACAAGGTTCTTGTATAGGATGTCTCCCCACGGTCTTTTGATGGCACTTTTCTCAGCATACTCTTGGGTTGTGAAGCGGTATTTGAACCATTGTTCAGCCCAATAGCATCGAATCAATTGGATTCGGGTCTTGCGCTGCCCATAATTCTCTTCAGGATCTGTTTTATACATTTCCGCCAGGTCTTCAGGCAGATCTTTGGAAGTTCCTTCATGTCGCTGTCTGCCCCCCTTCCTTGCTGCTGCTTCTGAAGCCATAAACTTTAACTTGAAAGGCTTCAAAGGCTTTCTTTTGCTGGACCAACAGGAACTGGCTTCAGGAGAATTTATGTGATGCTGTAGGAATTCTGCAAATGAATGCAGACTATGAGAACTGAAGGATTCTCCCATGGACATGTACCTGTGACAGCATTAAGGTGCGAGGGAAGGGGAAGAGGTCATATGCATTCTCAGAAGATTTTGAAGATAAATAAGTTTAGAAGACATTGACCTCATCGTGCGAAGACATTCACTCATAGATAAGAAGTTGGTTCCAGATTTGTACGAACCCACAGATCAGTACAAGTGAGGAATCTAACTACTTCATGAAGCACAAGTGAATATACTAGGCATGTTATGAGATGCAGATTGAGAGATCTAACTTGTGTGAAGAGAAACTTCTTATGGTAGAAAGTGACAGAACTATAAGATCAAATGGGGCTGTAAAAAGAAGTTTTATTTACCACACTTGGAACTGCTAGATGGAGTGGGAGATGATGCCGAGCATTTCAATCCACCGTGCCCTAACTTGGCGACGGAAGACACCTACGGTGACGGCGGAGAGGACGATGTCCGCGATCGGCGTGAAGATGGCGTCGGAGAGGTTGCGGCAGCGAAGCGCTTCATCGACGGCGTCATCAAGAGCTAGCGGTGGCGCTAGGGTTCGTGCGAGGGTAGAAGAAGGAGATGATGACCGCGGTAAGTGTGAATTTATAGGCGTGGGGGCGGCACTGTGCTATTACTCAGGTGCCCCTGGCGATTCGCATCTGAGGAACGTGGCCACCATGCGGTATTTTGGGGGCAGTTCCACGTCCCACGCACGCCTGGATTGTCGGGTGGTCGTTCCTACTTCTCCGGATTTCACGTGGATAAATGAGCATTGAAAATTGACTTAAATGTTGTCTTTGTGTCTTCTGCTGACAAGGACGCAGAGAAGACATTCGACAGTTTCAATAGAATGCATATGACTTGGAGAGATAGAGTTTGAGATCGAAAGCATAGAGAAGTTTGGGGTCCGATCACATTCACTTAGTTCAAAAGATTCAAACAAGAAGACGTAGCTATAAGTGAATGCTGTAGAGGATAGAACACTAGTATATATATATCTATATAATCAACTTAGTGAAGATAATTATGAGGACATGTTGAGTTCGAAGCCAAACCAAATGTGAAGACATTGCAAGGTAACGCCATGAGTGAAACACTTCAAAATAGAACGTTTGGTGGTGGCGTTACCCACCGTATAGGAAGTATTAGACCCAGACACGGCGCACAATTATCGTGGCGCTCCGAAGTCAAATTCCACATTAATGTATTCACACTTAGAATGTATGTCTTCATTGATTGAAGATATACTTTACTTCGTGTGTTGCACATCTAAGTCATCAATATGCATAAGGGTTAGGATGTGTGCCTGATCACAGGACATTTGAGGATTCCAGGATATTTAGCTCACATCATAACTTGCAAAACCTCTTCTCATCCAAAGGCTTGGTGAAGATATCTGCCAATTGCTCTTCAGTGTTGACGTGTATGATATCAATGTCTTCCTTCACAACATGATCTCTGAGAAACTGATGACGAATTTCAATGTGCTTTGTCTTCGAGTGCTGACTTGGGTTGTTGGCAATCTTGATGGCGCTTTCGTTGTCGCAGTAAAGTGGCACTTGCTTCAGATGAATGCCATAGTCCTTGAGTGTTTGCTTCATCCACAGAAGCTGAGCGCAGCAAGATCCAGCAGCAATGTATTCAGATTTAGCAGTGGAGAGAGATACATAGTTCTGCTTCTTTGAAGACCAACATACAAGTGATCGTCCCAGAAAGTGACATGTGCCTGATGTAGACTTGCGATCAACTTTGTCACCAGCATAATCAGCATCCGAGAATCCCACCAAATCAAACTCTGAGCCCTTTGGATACCATAATCCTAGAGTTGGGGTGTGGGCCAAATATCGAAGAATTCGCTTCACAGCTAAGTGATGCGACTCCTTTGGTGCCGCTTGAAATCGAGCACACATACAAACACTAAGCATAATATCTGGCCTAGATGCACATAGATAAAGTAAAGAACCAATCATGGAGCGGTATACCTTTTGATCGAACTCTTTACCATTGTCGTCAGGACCCAGATGATGTTTCATTGGCATTTGTGTTGTGAAGCCCTTGCAGTCTTGCACACCGAACTTCTTCAGGCAATCTTTGAGGTACTTCTCTTGAGATATGAAAATGCCATTGAGTTGTTGTCGTATTTCAAGACCAAGGAAGAACTTCAGCTCCCCCATCATGGACATCTGATATTGTTCTTGCATCATATATCCAAACTCTTCACTGTACTTCTGATTTGTGCAGCCGAAGAAAATGTCATCCACATATATTTGGCACACAAACAGTTCACCATCATATGTCTTCGTGAAAAGAGTGGGATCTAGGGAACCAGGTATGAAGCCTTTGCTCTTCAGGAAATATTTGAGTGTGTCATACCAGGCCCTAGGGGCTTGTTTGAGGCCATACAGTGCCTTGTTGAGCTTGTATACCATGTCAGGATGTTTTGGATTTTCAAAGCCAGGTGGTTGGGCAACATACACTTCTTCAATCTTGCCATTGAGAAAGGCACTCTTCACATCCATTTGATATAGAAGTATGTTATGATGATTTTCATAGGCCAGCAGTATGCGTATGGCTTCAAGCCTAGCCACAGGAGCAAACATTTCATCGAAGTCAATGCCTTCCACTTGAGTATATCCTTGAGCAACGAGACGAGCATTGTTTCTGACAACTTGACCATGCTCATCTTGCTTGTTGCGGTATATCCATTTGGTGCCTATTATGTTGTGCTTCCGTGGATCAGGACGCTTAACCAGTTCCCATACATTATTCAGCTCAAACTATTGAAGCTCTTCTTGCATAGCTTGAATCCATTCAGGTTCCAAGAAGGCTTCTTCAACTTTCTTGGGTTCAGTTATTGAGATGAATGTGAAGTGCCCACAGAAATTTGCTAGCTGTGTTGCCCTTGAACGAGTGAGTGGACCTGGTGCATTGATGCTATCAATTATTCTCTCAATATGTACAGGACGAAGATTTTGCTCTTGCTGATCATTTTCATTGTTAGAGGGATTGTCTTCAAGCTGAGCATTGTCTTCGGGTTGATCAGGTGCGGAGATGATAAGTTCCTCTTCAGGTTGAGCTTCAGAAGGTATGATTTCTCCAGTTCCCATAAGTTTGATTGATTCACTGGATGGAACTTCATCTAGCACATTTGGCAGGTGCTCTCTTTGTGAGCCATTAGTCTCATCGAACCGCACATCCACTGTTTCAACCACTTTATAATGAAAGTGGTTGAAAACTCTGTAGGAGTGCGAATCCTTTCCATATCCAAGCATAAAACCCTCATGTGCTTTTGGTGCAAATTTTGAAGTGTGATGTGGATCCTTGATCCAGCACCTGGCGCCAAATACTCTGAAGTAACTGACATTTGGCTTCTTGTTCAGAAGCTTGTGAAGATAAACATGGTTGATGATATGGCATGCAGTGTCAATGGCTTCAGGCCAGAATTTTCTTGGAGTCTTGTATTCATCAAGCATCGTCCGAGCCATCTCAATAAGTGTTTTGTTCTTGCGTTCGACGACACCATTCTGCTGTGGCGTGTACGGAGCTGAGAATTCATGTGTGATGCCCAAAGTATCAATATATGTATCTAGGCCAGTGTTCTTGAATTCAGTGCCATTGTAACTTCTGATGTGCTTTATCTTGGCGCCATAGTTGTTCATTGCTCGATTGGCGAAGCGTCTGAAGACATCCTGCACTTCAGTCTTGTAGAGGATTATATGCACCCAAGTATATCTTGAATAATCATCAACAATGACAAAGCCATAGAGACAAGCAGTAGTAGTAAGATTTGAGTAATTAGTGGGACCGAAAAGATCCATGTGTAGCAGTTCGAAGGGTTGTGTCGTTGTCATGATTGTCTTCGAGGGATGCTTGGCCCCCGTCATCTTTCCTGCTTCACCGGCACCGCATAAGTGATCCTTCTTGAGCTTGACGCCCTCGATGCCTACGACATGCTTATTCCTTGCAAGGGTGTGGAGGTTCCTCATGCCAGCATGCCCTAGCCTTCGATGCCAGAGCCAGCATTCAGAAGCTTTTGCTAGAAGACATACTGCAAGTTGTGGTCCTGCTGAGAAATCTACCACGTACAAATCATCTTTCCGATACCCTTCAAACACTAGAGACTTGTCAGATTCCATTAGTACAAGGCAACGATATTTTCCAAACATCACAATCATGTTTAAATCGCAAAGCATTGAGACAGACATTAAGTTGAAACCAAGGGATTCAACAAGCATGACTTTATCCATGTGTTGATCCTTTGAGATTGCAACTCTACCTAGACCCAATACCTTGCTTTTACTAGTGTCAGCAAATGTGATGTGACTTTTGTCAGATGGGCGTAAAGTTGAGTCCATGAGAAGGCTTCGCTTGCCAGTCATGTGATTTGTACACCCACTATCAATAATCCATTCTGAAGCAGCTAGTGTCGTACCCTACAGTGCAGTTTGGGGGATAGGCTTCACGAAGAGAATTGTGAAGCAAAAACATTTGACGAACGAGTGGATTATTAAAGCTTAGATCGAGATTAGGACTGATAGGGCAAGTTGCAAGCGATTCAGGAACAAAGTACATAATAAGACCATTTGGGCATTTGATCTTGTGCCCTACAAGATGTTTAAGGTCCCCAGCAATAGTGTCAGACGATTTTGGTTTTCGGCTCGAGACCTTTCCCTACAAAAGAGAGTTAAGCTTTCTTAGCCACCCACATCTTCAGGGGTGGCTTCGAAGCAATGAGTCTAAGTGCAGCATCTGAGAACTTTGGCTTTGGAGCCCTAGCAAAAAGTCTTGCAGGTGGACAATAGTATTCATAAGAATAAGCAGAATAGTTCTTGGTCTTATGAACATGGCGGTTTGATGAACCGCACTCATATTCATAGGCCTGAGTATGGCTTCCCTGCAAAACATTTGCGTTAGTGCGACTCAGGTGAGTCCTCTGTCTGTATGAAGCCCTTGGACCGTATGAAGCCTGTGTTCTGGGGTTTGTCTTCTTCACCTGTGGTGTCATGATGACATTCACAGGAAGATTCTCCAAACACCTTTTCGGCACCCAGATCTTCTTCATAGGCGGTCCATTCCTGCAGTTAGTACCAATATACCTGGCAAACACTTCACCATTCTGATTCTTAAATAGTTTATAGTTTGCATCAAAGGATTCATCAATAATAATGGGGTTAGCACAAGTGAAGCCAGATAGGGTGGATGGATCTACTGAAGGTTCTCGTGCAGCAACCCATGTGGTTTTTGGATACTGCTTAGGTTTCCAGTAAGAGCCATCAGCAGTCATTTTCCTTTCTAACCCAACACCCTCTTTCCTAGGGTTTCGGTTCAGGATCTGCCTTTTGAGGACATCACATAGTGTCTAATGCCCTTTGAGACTTTTGTACATCCTTGTTTCAAGCAATGTCTTCAACCTAGCATTCTCATTAGTAATAGCAGTGGTATCCTCAGCAGAGGGGTTAGTTACCACATCAATAGTTGAAGATAGTGCAACAGTAGCAACAGTAGAACATTCAGCAACAGAAGTAGCGTTATCACGCTCAATGCATTTAAGACATGGTGGTTCAAATCCTTCCTGAGCTGAACTGATCTGTTTGGCGCGAAGTGACTCGTTTTCTTTTTGAAGATCTTCATGAGCCGCTCTCAATTTCTCAAGATCTTGCTTCCTTTGAAGATAATCATAGGAAAGCCTTTAATGAGTTGTTGAGAGCGTTTCATGACGACTTTCAAGTTCCTCATACTTAACAAGAAGATTTTTTATGTCTTCAATTAAGGACTAAGATCGAGTCATTTCAGTGTCTAACAGATCATCGCTTTTGTCTAACAGTTTTTGAATGTGTTCCATAGCGTTCTGTTGTTCAGTTGCAATTTTAGCAAGTGTTTTGTAGCTGGGTTTGGAACCACAATCAGAGTCATCGTCACTAGATGTTTGATAGTGAGTAGTGCGTGTGTTTACCTTGGCACCGTGTGCCATGAAGCAGTGGGAAGGAGCAGAGTAGTCCTTGTCATTTGCATCGGTGTCGGTGATGAAGTCATTGTCTTCAGTGTTGAAGATGGTCTTGGCAACGTATGCTGTAGCCAGACTCGCAACGCCAGAATCGGACTCCTCCTCAGACTCCACCTCCGCCTCCTCAGAAGCAGACTCCTCCTCAGAATCCATTTCCTTGCCAACAAACGCACATGCCTTGCCAGATGAGCTCTTCTTGTGTGATGAAGACTTTGAGGAAGACTTGGAAGAAGACTTTGAGTATTTCTTTTTCTTCTTATCGTCAGAGTCATACTCCTTGCTCTTCTTCTTCTTGTTGTTCTCATTGTCCCACTGTGGACACTCAGAGATGTAGTGGCCAGGTTTCTTGCACTTGTGACATGTTCTCTTCTTGTAGTCATGAGCAGAAGCTTCATCATTCCTTGAGCTTGATCGTGAAGACTTTCTGAAGCCTTTCTTCTTGGTGAATTTTTGGAACTTCTTCACAAGCATAGCAAGCTCCCTTCCAATGTCTTTAGGATCATCGGAACTGCTGTCAGATTCTTCTTCAGATGAGGAGACAGCTTTTGCCTTCAAGGCACGAGTTCGCCCATAGTTGGGACCGTAGATGTCTCTTTTCTCAGAAAGCTAAAACTCGTGTGTGTTGAGCCTCTCAAGTATGTCAGACGGATCGAGTGTCTTGGAATCAGGACGTTCTTGAATCATCAGGGCTAGGGTGTCAAACGAACTGTCAAGTGATCTCAGGAGTGTCTTGACGACTTCATGCTTGGTGATCTCAGTAGCGCCGAGGGCTTGAAGCTCATTTGTGATGTCAGTGAGTCGATCAAACGTGAGCTGGACATTCTCATTGTCATTTCTCTTGAAGCGGTTGAAGAGGTTGCGAAGGACACTGATTCTCTGATCTCTCTGGGTTGAGATGCCTTCGTTGACCTTGGAGAGCCAGTCCCAGACTAGCTTACATGTTTCCAAAGCACTCACGCGGCCATACTGTCCTTTGGTCAGATGACCATAGATGATGTTCTTGGCAGTAGAGTCTAGTTGAACGAACTTCTTGACATCAGCGGCAGTGACACCTTCTCCAGCCTTGGGAACGCCATTCTTGACGACATACCATAGGTCGACATCAATGGCTTTGAGATGCATGCGCATCTTATTCTTCGAGTAGGGATATTCAGTTCCATCGAAGACGGGGCACGCAGTAGAGACTTTAATTATCCTTGCAGTCGACATAGCTAAAACTCCAGGTGGTTAAACCGAATCACGCAGAACAAGGGAGTACCTTGCTCTGATACCAACTGAAAGTGCTAGTGATCGACTAGAGGGGGGTGAATAGGCGATTTTTATGAAAGTCTTCAAAACATGTAAGTTTCTAAGACAAACGATAGAGATAAACCTATTACCATGCAGCGGAAGGTAGACTACACTAGGCAAACCATAGTCACGTATTCAATGAAGTGAAAGCACAATGACTAATAGCAGCTAGGCAGTAAGGATCACATAAGAAGATATGGTGAAACCAATCAGTACAAGTAATCACTTAGTGAAGTCGAATGGTGATGCTATCATACAATGACTTCACAAGAACCAACAGTAAGTAAAGGGAAGGGAAAGATGAAACCAGTGCCTCGTTGAAGACAACGATTTGTTGGACCAGTTCCAGTTGCTGTGACAACTGTACGTCTGGTTAGGGAGGCTGAGATTCAACTCAGAAGACCTTGTCTTCACCTTATTCCCCTTGAGCTAAGGTCACACAGACCTCGCCCAATCACTCTGGTAAGTCTTCAAGGTAGACTTCCAAACCTTCACAGACTTCGTTCACCGGCGATCCACAATGACTCTTGGATGCTCAGAACGCGACGCCTAACCGGCTGGAGGATTCACAGTCCTCAAGTGTAATAAGTCTTCAGATCACACAGACAAGAAGACTTAAGTGATGCCTAACACTCTTTGGCTCTGGGTGTTTAGGGCTTTATCCTCGCAAGGAATTCTCTCTCAAAGGCTTCGAGGTGGGTTGCTCCCAAACGACAAAAGCCGTACACTAACTCTGAGCAGCCAACCGTTTATGGTTGTAGGGGGTGGGCTATTTACAGCCACTAGGCAACCCGACCTGATTTGTCTGAAATGACCCTGGGTCACTAAGGAACTGACAGGTGTTCCAACGGTCAGATTTCAAACACACACGGCAACTTTACTTGGGCTACAAGCAAAGCTGACTTGTCTAACTCTGGACAAGATTCGCTCTCATAGTCTTCACTCGAAGACATAGGATTTTGGTTAAGCATCACTTCAGTCATTCTGATTGGTTCTCTTGGACCCCACTTAACAATACGGTGGTTCCTATGACTCAACAAAGAAGAAAAATAACTACGAAAGATCTAAGTCTTCGCGCTCCATAGTCTTCATGCGATGTCTTCTCTTGTCATAGTCTTCAAAGTGAATTTCTTCACATACCACCTTTGACTTCAATGTCTTCATACATTTTTAGGGGTCATCTCTGGTAGGAAAACCGAATCAATGAGGGACTTCTACCTGTGTTATCCTGCAATTCTCACAAACACATTAGTCCCTCAACTAGGTTTGTCGTCAATACTCCAAAACCAACTAGGGGTGGCACTAGATGCACTTACAGGTACCCTGTAGTTGCCGTTGTCGGCGCGATCATTGTGGTTCTACGCTGGTTCTTGGAAGGCTTCGACTCCTAGCGCCCCCTCTCCCCAATCTTCTCCAATGAACAAGCCTGGGTCGTCCTCTAGTGCGTACCCTTGGTCCATCATGCGGGGCACGTAGGCTTCCGGGGCCGTCACCCCGAACACCTCGTCATGGTGCCCCATGCTCCATGTTACTCGGCCCACGGTGGCGCCCTAGGGATGACAGCACGGCATCCGACTAGGACCATGAGGAGCGACGCTTGTGCCTGTGCCCACCGCATGCGGCATGGGGGAGTCGGAGCCCCCTACGCCGCTGGCCGTGCTGATGTTGATGAAGCCCCCGGGCGTAGTTGATGGCGCACAGATGTGGTGAGGTTCACCGCGCGCCCCTGCAGTGGCCTGGGGGGAAGTCGATAGCATAAGGGTGGTGCTCCTGACGCTGCTGCATCCAACAGCTCAGCAACACGCTCCAGCAGTGTGTCCCGACCGCTTTCCATCAGCCTGCACCGCAGCAGCTCCCTTCCCACGGTGAGCGCTGCCCGCATGTTCGCTTGCTCCCGCCATGAGTGCGGCACCGTTGCTGCAGCATGGCTCACCACTCTTGCGGCAGCCCGTACCTATCATGGGGTGAGGGTGGATGACGCCTGGCCATGCTGCCCGCGCCTGGCGGAGTTTGGTGGCACGTGCCACCTGGAGTGCAGGGTCGAGACCTTCATGGGCAGGCGGCGCTGCCCGGGCTAGCCAGGCTGCCCAGCGGTCAGAGCCGGCCCTTGAGTCGCCGGACATCGTGGCTGAGGAGCGTCGGTGAGCTGGCCGGTGGAGAAGGAGCTCCGGTGCACCCCTACCTAGCGTGCCAAATGTCGGATGTGGGGTTCCGACAAACCCTTAAGGTTGAACACTGGGGTGTGCGCGAAGTATTTCCCTCCTACTAATCTACGCCCTAGCTCACTAAGATCTCGTGGACGAACGCGAAGAACTCGCAACACAAAAGGACACGAGGTTTATACTGGTTCGGGCCACCGTTGTGGTGTAATACCCGGGCTAATGATGAACAGTACAAGGGAAGAACAGCCTCCTGAGGTTGAGGTGTTCTTGAGCTCAGTGAGCTTGCGTGTGTGAGGATGGTCTGAATGATCCGTCTCCGTCTCCCTCTCTCTTTGTGGTGGCTAGCTCTACTTATATAGGCCCTGGTCCTCTTCCCAAATATCGAGCGGGAAGGGAGCCAACAATGGCGGGCCAATTTGAAGGGGGGCAGGTAGTACAAGCTATCCTGACAAAAGTGGTCTTCGCCTACCAAAAGCTGTGGTGGTGACGCCGTCTTGGGTTCCACGATGACCTCCGTCTTGCCACCCCCTGGTCTTGGTCTCGTTGCACCAATATGGCAACCTTTGCCTGATGCCTCGGTACTCCTCGCATGCGCTTGCCTCCTTAGCACCAAAGAGGAAACAAGGATGCCGTGCGCACTGGCGCCCGCCTGGTGTCATGCGTCATGGCTCACGTCACGAGGGTCTCGTGAGGTTTGCCCCGCCTTGATATCTCCGCTCCTCGTGAGTCTGCCCGGCTAGGCCACTCCCGAGGAGGTCTTGCGTCGTCCGCTTCGCGAGGCTTGGACCCTCGCGAGGGTCTTGGATGCCTTGTTGATGAAGATGGGTTGTACGGCCTGCTGGCTCAGCCACGCCGTGGGCCGCAGGCAGGCAAGTCTGGGGACCCCCGTTCCCAGAACACTGACAAGCTGGATCCATGAGTCTGAAGAAGCGTGAATTCCGCAACTTACTCCAGGGAAATCATACTGTGGGGCAGTACATGGATGAGTTCAGCCAGTTAGCTCGCTATTCCCCGGGTGATGTGGCCACATATGTCGCAAAACAGGAGAAGTTCCTCAAAGGACTTAATGATGAGCTGGGAATGCAGCTAATGGTGGCCACCTTCAATAACTACCAGGAGCTGGTAGACAAGGCCATCATCCTTGAAGGAAAGCAACAGCAGATTGATAGCCGCAAGCGGAAGTATAGTCAGGGGAAGTACAACTCGGGAGCTCAGCAGAAGCCTCGCTACACCCCATACCCGGGAGGTCACACCCGTGGAGGACACAACCATAGAGGGAATGGGAACAATCGCAACAATAACAACAACAACAACAACAACAACAACAACAACAACAACAACAACAACTTCAAGTCGTGACATGGAGGCAATGGCAACCAGCACCGTTCCGCTCCGGCTCAGAAGGATCTGAGTCATATCACCTGTTTCAAGTGCCAAAAGACAGGACACTATGCCACCGATTTTCCGGAGGCCAAGCGGGGAATGGAAACGACAATGGCAATGGAAACTCAGATACCAAGAAGCCAAATCCTTTTCCTTGTGCCTAGGTGAACCACGTCGACCTGGAGGACGTCTATGATCAGCCAGACACAATGGTTGGTATGTTTTTATTAAATTCACATCCAATATTGGTACTGTTTGATTCTGGTGCAACACATTCATTCATATCAAGGGTAGTTGTGGAAAAGTACGGGTTGCCCATTAGAACCCTTAGAACCCCTCTTCAGGTCACTTCCCCAGGAGGAGAGATGACAGCAGGCTTAGGCTGTCATTCGACCCTCAACATCGGAAATCATGATTTTCCCGCATACATCATAATATTGGAATCCCAGGGATTGGACGTAATCCTAGGCATGGACTAGTTGACGAAGTTTGAAGGAAACACCAACTGTGCCCGCAAGACGATTTTGCTCACCACCCCGAAGTAGAAGAGGATCAAGTATCTATCCAGACGCACGCCAATGAAGAATTAGGTGAATTCCCTCATGGGAGTTGTTCAGGAGGAAGTGCCCGTAGTGCAAGATTTCCCTGATGTATTTCCAGAGGAATTACTAGGAATGCCACCGGACAGTGGAATAGAATTTTTGATTGAGTTATTACCTGGCACAGCCCCAATATCCAAGAGACCTTATCGGATGCCCCCGAATGATTTGGAAGAGATCAAGAAGCAGTTCAAGGAATTATTGGAGAAAGGATATATTCGCCCAAGTTTGTCACCTTGGGGAGCCCTAGTTCTTTTGGTAGAGAAGAAGGATGGAACCCTGAGAATGGTTGTGGATTATCATTCATTAAACGATGTGACAATAAAGAACAAGTACCCTCTGCCGATGATTAATGATTTATTTGATCAGCTAGTCGGAGCCAAAGTATTCTCCAAGATCGATCTTCGATCAGGGTATCATCAGCTGAAGATTCGTGAACAAGATATACCCAAAACAACTTTCACCACCAGGTATGGTTTATATGAGTATACCGTCATGTCATTCGGATTGACTGATGCCCCTGCGTATTTTATGAGCATGATGAACAAGGTATTTATGGAATATCTGGACAAGTTTGTCGTGGTGTTCATCGATGACATATTGGTTTTCTCCAAGAGCAAGGAAGCGCATAAGGAACATCTGCGTCTAGTTCTGGAGAAACTCCGAGAACATCAGTTATATGCCAAGTTCAGCAAATGTGAATTTTGGTTGAAGCAAGTCGGATTCCTCAGACATGTTATTTTAGGAGGAGGAATAGCAGTCGACCCCACCAAGGTTGAATCGGTCACCAACTGGCAGTTCCCCACCTCAGTCAAGGAGATCCGCAGTTTTCTCGGACTTGCAGGATATTATTGGAGATTTATTGAAAATTTCTCCAAGATTGCTAAGCCCAATACTGAGCTGTTGAAGAAGGAAACTAACTACGTTTGGACCGAGGATTGTGAAGCCAGTTTTCAGGAGCTGAAGAAACGTCTGGTTACAGCCCTAGTGCTCATTTTTCCGGACATACACAAGGATTACCAGGTATATTGTGATGCTTCTCGTCAAGGACTCAGAGGAGTGCTCATGTAGGAAGGAAAAGTTGTAGCTTATACCTACAGACAGCTACGACCTCACGAAATGAATCATGCCACACACGATTTGGAGTTAGCAGCCGTAGTGCACGCACTCAAGCACTAGACACATTTCCTTATCAGAAACAGTTGTGATGTTTACACTGATCATAAGAGCTTAAAGTATATTTCCACGCAAAAAGAGTTAAACCTCAGGCAGAGGAGATGGCTAGAGTTGATCAAGGACTATGACATCAGATTGCATTATCACCCAGGGAAGGCAAATGTTGTAGCAGATGACTTGAGCTGTAAAAGCTATGTGAACACCCTCATAGCAGGAGGATTACCTCAGGAATTAGCCGACGATCTCAGAGAGCTCCGACTGGAGATAGTACCAAGAGGATTTGTCGCCACCTTGGATAGACAGTCCACACTGACCGACAGAATCCATGAATCCCAGAAGATGAACTAGGAAATTGCAAAGATAAAGGAAAAGATAAGTAACGGAAAGGCTAAAGGTTTTCGTGAGGATGAGCACGGAAATTTATGGTTTGAGGATCGTATTTATGTGCCCAGTGACCCAGAGGTCAGGAAGTTTATTCTTTAGGAGGCCCATGATTCACCGTACTCGATTCACCCATGCAACACCAAGATGTATCTGGACTTGAAGGAAAGTTTCTGGTGGACGGGTATGAAGAAGGATATTGCCGAGTATGTAGTAGTATGTGAAGTTTATCAGCGAGTAAAGGCGGAACTCAGAAGTCAACAGGGTTACTTCAACCTCTGCCGATACCCTAGTGGAAATAGGAAAAACTTGGAATGGATTTTTTTACAGGATTACCCAGGACCCGTTCATGTTATGATTTGATCTGGGTAGTAGTTGATCTCTTGACCAAGGTAGCTCATTTCATTCCTGTGAAGACCAAGTATACCAACGCTAAGTTAGCCAAGATGTATATGACCAGGATCGTATGTCTGCATGGAGTTTCAAGGAGTATCATGTCAGATAGAGGAACACAATTAACCTCATAGTTTTGTAATGAGTTCCATGAAACTTTGGGTACAAGGCTGGAGTTCAGTACAACATTTCATCCACAGACAGATGGACAGACCGAAAGAGTCAATCATATTTTGGAGGACATGTTGACCGCCTGTGCGCTAGACTATGGGTCTAGCTGGGATTACAATCTGCCATATGCAGAGTTCTCGTACAACAATAACTATCAGACCAGTATGAAGATGGCCCCTTTCGAAGCTCTATACGGAAGGTGGTGTAGAACAGCATTGTTGTGGGATGCTGTTGGAGACCGAAAACTTTTTGCTCCCGATCTTATGAGAGACTCCGAAGATAAGGTCAAGCAGATTCGAGACAGACTTAAGTTAGCCCAGTCGAGACAGAAGAGTTATGCCGATAGTAAACGCAAGGAAGTAACTTATGAAGCAGGAGACCGAGCATATCTCCGTGTGTCCCCACTTCGAGGAATCAAGAGGTTTGGTGTTAAAGGAAAATTAGCACCCAGGTTCATTGGCCCCTACAAAATCCTCAAACGCAGAGGAGAAGTTGCATACAAGCTGGAATTGCCAGAAGGATTGTCAGGAGTTCACGATATCTTTCACATATCCCAGCTGAAGAAATGCCATGCTGAGATGGACGATATTCGCTTGAGAGACACAGTGCCCCTAGAGGCCATACAACTTGACAATGATCTAACTTATGAGGAGAAACCCGTCAGAATTCTCGAGACTACAAACAGAGTTATCCAGAGCAAGATCATCAAGTTCTGCAAGGTTTTGTGGAGCCACCTGGGAGCGATAAGAAGATCTCCGTCGAGACCACCCGCATCTATTTTCTAGCGAACCCGAATCTCCAGCGCGAGATTCATATTAAGGTGGGTTGGTTTGTAACATCCCAAATTTTCAATTTGGAATGTTTTACAATTATTAGCTAAGCATCTATGCATGTGGTTTGAACTTGATTGGCATTTGAAATTCCAGAGGCATTTGAGTTTTATTTGATTTGGCAATTGAAATTTATTTCAAAAATACGTGACAAATACTTGTGCAAAAGTATGAGAGGTGAAAACATGACACTCCAAAAAATTTCAGAAGAAAAATATTGCCAAATAGTTTAAATTCAAATTTGAAGTTTATTTGGAATTTGCAGAAAATGTTTTTTTAGTTTCTGTTTTGCCTCTAGAAATTATTTCATCTTTTAGGATTGATTTTCCTGATTTTCTTGATATATACATGTCCTATATAAAAATATTATAGATTTCTCTATATTTTTTTTCTCTGCCTTAATTCAAAAAGAAAGAAATAAAAGCCCCCCGAGCTGGCCAGGCCGACGGCCCAGTCAGCGGGGCCGCAGCCTAGCCAGTGACCGAGCCGCCCTGCTCCAGCCGCGCCATGCCCGAACCACCTCCCCCTCGGTCACCCGACCGCACCTCCCTTTCTCTCCGTCACCAGCACCCCGACCCCACCTCTTCCTCAACCCCCGCAACAACCGCGCCCGCGTATCTCGCTTCGCTCGATGCTGGTCGAGTCCGCGCCCCTCTCAAAACCCTACGCCGAGCCTTCCCCTCGCCCAAGCAATGTGTCCTATAAAACCCCTACCTCTCCTCTCTCGATCCCCCTAAAACCCTTGCTCAAACTTTAACACAACCACCGCCATCTCCAAATGCATCTCGCCGCCGCCTCGGTTCGCTGCCGCTACCTACCCCGGCAAGGATTCCCCTTACCTCTAAGCACCTTCACGCGAACGCCCTCTTCGTTCCGCGCCTCTTTGACATCTCCTCGTCACCGAGGAACCCCGAAGCCGCTGCCCCCAAGCTCGAACGCCGCTCGCCAGAGCTGCAGCTCACTAGGGAGCAATCACCGTCGCCCCGATCGCCTCCATCGTTCTCGAGCCACCTCGACTCCACCCCCGACCTCCCCTCGCCCCGCCACACCCGACCGACCACTCCGCCGGCTTCGCCGACCACCGGAGCCGTCGTCACCACCATCGCCCGAGCCGCCGTCATCTCCATCCGTCGCTGCTGTCCGCTGTAAGCCTGAGTTCCCCACCACTGTCCGATTTCCAATCTAGGGCCTCGATTAGATCACGCGAAGAGTTTGGTCTTTCTTTAGTAGACCGGTTTAGTTTCGGTTTATTCCCGGTTAGATCGGTTTATTTTAAGTTGTGGTTTAATTGGACTGGGCGATCGGTTTACTTCTGTTAGCCCGTGGACGCTTTGGTCTATTAACAGCTTAGGCGCTGTATAGTTTTAGAGCGCTCACTGTTTCGGCCCGTTAGCGCGTTAGTTATTTTTGTTTTATTTTCGTTTTTGTTTTTAAAACAGAATAGTTCCAATCTTGTAAAATCTATATCTCTTAGGTTATTTAATATTTTTAGTTGATTCTTTTTTTAGTTTAAACATTTCCTATAGCTTCTATAGAAAATAGATTCAGCCATGTTTAGGTTTTGAAAAATTGTTTTATATTAGTTTTAGTAAGATTAGTATTTCTGCTATAAATTGAGTTAGAATTAATATTTATAGATGATTCTTTTTGCCACTGCTTTGTTTTGACCTTGCCTAGCAGTAGGGTTAATTTAGGTATATATATATGTATTTTATTAAAAATATTTTTACTTGAAAACAAGCTTTTCTAGTTTTTATTGCTTCCTGCTGTTTTTTGTTGTTCAAGTTATTTTAAATTTTTATTTTACCTCTGTTATAATTTATTTTAGATTAGTTTCTGTAGTTACAGAGGGTGAACTTTTACTTACATCAAAATAAAAAGTTTTATTTTGTTTTCTTGCTAGTCTAGTTTTAGGCATAATAGGAGTTCTGTAATAGCTGTTGATGTGATTTTTTGCACCTAGTTTATATAATGTTTTCCTTTCTGTTAGTTAGCAAAACCCTTGTTTTGGTTCTGTTAAGAATTTTTTTAGTAGGATAGAAACTATTTCCTAGTTGTTTGCTTGAAGTAATGAAAACTTTGATTGGAGTTCTTTGAGTTCTCTTTGGTTTTGGTTTGAGTGCTTGTGTGATTTACGTTAGCTTGTTGTCATGTTAATATAGTTGTATGCTTACGTTTTCATTGTTTGCTTCGAATAGAATTTCCGGAGTGCGAAGCTTGCTATCACGAGTCACTAGCGTTCGAAGACCGTCAGCCAAGCAAGTTTTGATCATGAATTTTAAATTCCTATGTTTTATTGCATTAGTTGTATTTCTTCCCCACCATACATGCAGTAGGAGAAATTGAATAAGTCTTGAGTAGTATCATGTGGTAGGTTGAACCCAGTTTCCCCTTGTTACCATTGCCCGGGACGATGTAGTTTATTTTGCTATGCTCGTAGACAGGATTGGTTGAGTGATTCATAAGGGAGATGTGAGAGTCAAGATGATGACAACCCCATGAATTCAAGCTCAAGATGGACTTCAAACTCACTACTGGGCGGAGGACGGTTGACGGGCACCCTGGAGAAACCAGCTGATGGCAGGGATGCATGGAGAAGCACCATGACATCTTGCGGAAAGCTTCACCCAGCCACAAAGAGATGGATGGATACCCCTTGATCGGAAGCTTACATGTGCAGACACAAGCCATTATGGGCACTGGCTTGGTCGACCATAGGTGTGACTCTGGCCGGACGGTGCTACAAGATGTAGAAGAGCGGTAGGATTGGATGGGCATCGGCAGTGGCCCAGAGAAACTCTACGAAAGACCCTGTTTTGTTCGTCCCGTCTTCAAACACCAGGCAGTGCAAGGACATAAAGGAGGGAATGATTCTTGCGGGTAAAGTGGACAAGACTCTGTAGATTAGAAACCTCAATGATTAGCCATCTCCCCGGTTACGGAGAAATGAGCCTCTGGAATTGGAGTATTTCGGAAATCTCAAAACCGAACATAATTAATTAATTGATGGGTTATTAATGATTTTCGGGTATGAGACACTGGTTGGCGGAACCATCGCATTAACAACCAATATTTTGTAGTAATTACAAGCAAGTCCTTTGTTGTAAGAAAAAATGGCTTCTTCGCAAAAACATTAAACTTAGAACCCCATAGCCAAATTGCATATAGTGTTAGCCTTATTATTGTTGTTCTCCCTATGACTTGCCGGCATATTGAAAATGTTGACCAACGCTCGGTGATTTCCCTATGGAGTCGGATGGACTCACTTTATCGTCTACGCTTCCGCAGATTTATTTAGTTTATTTCTCATAAGTTGGCCCTAGGCTGAATTTATTATGATGTAATAAAGACTCGATATGAGAATCGTGTAATAAATTCAGGTGTGATTGAACTTTGAATCTTTTCATCAATGTAATGTGTGTGCCAGCATGATCTTAGGATGGTACAGCTACACAGAGACTTGACCGATTTTTGGTTGGGTCGCTACAGAGATGGTATCAGAGCACACGCTGACCGTAGGACGTAACCCCTAGGATCGGAAAGCCATAGGAAGAAATTATTTTATTTTATCATTCTGTAATTCTCCCCTGTTCATTTCTGAATTCTCTCTGATTTTCAACATTCTAGATGGCCGCCGAGTTCACCCCAGTTCTGCTACCGTAGTTTTGCCAGCCAGATGAGACAATGCTTGTCGGCAAGAAGCTAGTTCAGATTGTGAAGAAGCTGAAGATTGCTCTGCCTTTAATCACCGGGAAGCCTACCAATGCACTTTCGACGGATACTCGCTACAGGATTAAGGTGCACATTCCAGGGAGGACCTTCGAAGGACATTCAGAGCCCATTGACTTTGAGTTTACCGCTTTCACTTGGATCCTCGGAAGATACATGGACATTTATCGTGCACTTGGACATCTCCGAGAAGAGTACAGGGCGGAGCTCAACCCATCAGACCTCTCCATGATTTCTCGCAGAACAAGGAATGGAGATATCATCCATACCATGGAGGACGACTCCATTGTTTCATATGTCCAAGACTTGGAGAGTCTCATCAGGAACCAGGAATCCAGACACGCTGAAGCTCGAAGGTACACAAGAGGTTGTTGTTCCGTGAATTGGAACTGGAGGAGAAGGCACGCGCGGACTTCCTTGAACATGAATAAGAAGTCAAGGATTTTATGGATAGAATCGATGACCTGAAGAAATATATTGCCACATTGGAGGAAAAGATGGACCAGGGAGAAGACCTTTTTCCGAGTGGAGATGACGAACCCCTTGTGAGCAACAGCTCCACGGAAGGAAGCCGCAAGAGGAGGCGCCGCACCAGAGGACGCAAGGATAACTGATGAAGACATTTAGTCGACCACCATGTTATTTTATTTTATTTTTCGTCGATCGGTTGGGCCGTTATTTTCAATTAGTCGTGAGGCTTTGTAATCCGAGATTGAACCTTGTTTGAGATGAATGAATAAATGATTGGTGTGATTGCGATTGTGCATTCATTTGGGTAGTACTATTTTCTCATTAGACCCCTGTTCTATTCTAATTTCTCATCCACTCCAAAACACTAGATGCCTCCGAGACATGACCCCGGATTCACTTTCCCACCGGAACTCACCCAGCTGATCCAACAGGAGAATACCTTGATGCAAATGCTCATCCAGAACCAAGGCAACAACAACTACAACAACAATCCACCACCACCACCACCTGTCAATAACCAGACCCGGTTCCTAAGGCTGAATCAGCTGGTGTTCTCTAGCAGCACCGAGCCGATTGTAGCTAATGATTGGCTCCGCAAGATCGGAGCTAGCAACTGCTGGATGCATAGATGCTGAGAAGGTGCATTTTGCCGCACATCAACTAGATGGACCCGCAGCCGCTTGGTGGGATAACTACACCACCACCTATCCCATCGCCACCATTACGTGGGATCAGTTTCAGCAGGCCTTCCGCACTGCCCATGTTTCAGCTGGAGCCATGAGTCTGAGAAGCGTGAGTTCCGCAAGTTACACCAGGGAAACCGTACTGTGGGGCAGAACATGGATGAGTTCAGCTAGTTAGCTCGCTATTACCCGGGTGATGTGGCCACAGATGCCACAAAACAGGAGAAGTTTCTCGAAGGACTTAATGATGAGCTGGGAATGCAGCTGATGGTGGCCACCTTCAATAACTACCAGGAGCAGGTAGATAAGGCCATCATCCTTGAAGGAAAGCAACAGCATATGGATAGCCGCAAGCGGAAGTATATTCAGGGGAAGTACAACCTAGGAGCTCAGTAGAAGCCTCGCTACACACCATACCCGGGAGGTCACACCCATGGAGGACACAACCATGGAGGGAATGGGAACACTCAAACAACAAAAACTTCAAGTCGGGAAATGGAGGCAATGGCAACCAGCACCATCCCACTCCGACTTAGAAGGATCTGAGCCATATCACCTGTTTCAAGTGCCAGAAGACATGACACTATGCCACCGATTGTCCGGAGGCCAAGCGGGGGAATGGAAACGGCAATGGCAATGGAAACTCGGCTACCAAGAAGACCAATCATTTTCCTCGTGCCCAGGTGAACCACATCGACGTGGAGGACGTCTATGATCAGCCAGACACAGTGGTTGGTAAGTTTTTATTAAATTCACGTCCAGTATTGGTACTGTTTGATTCTGGTGCAACGCATTCATTCATATCAAGGGTAGTTGTGGAAAAGTACGGGTTGCCCACTAGAACCCCTCTTCAGTTCACTTCCCCAGGAGGAGAGATGACGGCAGGCTTAGGCTTTCATTCGGCCCTCGGCATCGGAAATCATGATTTCCCCACAGACCTCATAGTATTGGAATCCTAGAGATTGGACGTAATCCTAGGCATGGACTGGTTGACGAAGTTTGAAGGAAACATTGACTATGCCCGCAAGACGATTTTGCTCACCACCCTGAAGCAGAAGAGGATCAAGTATGTATCCAGATGCACGCCGATGAAGAATCAGGTGAATTCCATCACGGGAGTGGTTCAGGAGGAAGTGCCCGTAGTGCAAGATTTTCCCGATGTATTTCCGAAGGAATTACCAGGAATGCCATCTGATAGAGAAATATAATTTTTGATCGAGTTATTACTAGGCATAGCCCCAATATCCAAGAGACCTTATCGGATGCCCCCGAATGATTTGGAAGAGATCAAGAAGCAGATCAAGGAATTATTGGAGAAAGGATATATTCACCCAAGTTCGTCACCTTGGGGAGCCCCAGCCCTTTTGGTAGAGAAGAAGGATGGAACCCTGAGAATGGTTGTGGATTATCGTTCATTGAACGACGTGACCATCAAGAACAAGTACCCTTTGTCGATGATTAATGATTTATTTGATCAGCTAGTCAAAGCCAAAGTATTCTCCAAGATCGATCTTCGATCAGGGTATCATCAGCTGAAGATTTGTGAACAGGATATACCCAAAACAACTTTCACCACCAGGTATGGTTTATATGAGTATACCTTCATGTCATTCGGATTGAAAAATGCCCCTACGTATTTTGTGAGCATGATGAGCAAGGTATTTATGGAATATCTGGACAAGTTTGTCGTGGTGTTCATCGATGACATATTGGTTTTCTCCAAGAGCGAGGAAGAGAATAAGGAACATCTGCGTCTAGTTCTGGAGAAACTCCGAGAACATCAGTTATATGCCAAGTTTAGCAAATGTGAATTTTGGTTGAAGGAAGTCGGATTCCTTGGACATGTTATTTTAGGAGAAGGAATAGCAGACGACGCCACCAAGGTTGAATCGGTCACCAACTGGCTGTCCCCCACCTCAGTTAAGGAGATCCGCAGTTTTCTCGGACTTGCAGGATATTATCGGAGATTTATTGAAAATTTCTCCAAGATTGCTAAGCCCATGACCGAGTTGTTGAAGAAGGAAACTAAGTACGTTTGGACCGAGAACTGTGAAGCAAGTTTTCAGGAGTTGAAGAAACGTCTGGTTACAGCCCTAGTGCTCATTTTGCCAGACATACACAAGGAATACCAGGTATATTGTGATACTTCTCGTCAAGGACTCGGAGGAGTGCTCATGTAGGCGGGAAAAGTTGTAGATTATCCCTACATACAGCTACGACCTCACGAGATGATTTATGCCACACACGATTTGGAGTTAGCAGCCATAGTGCACACACTCAAGACCTGGAGACATTTCCTTATCGAAAACAGTTGTGATGTCTACATGCATCATACGAGCTTAAAGTATATTTTCACGCAGAAGGAGTTAAACCTCAAATAGAGCAGATGGCTAGAGTTGATTGAGGACTATGACATGAGATTGCATTATCACCCAGGGAAGGCAAATGTTGTAGTAGATGCCTGGAGCCATAAAAGCTATGTGAACACCCTCATAGCCGGAGGATTACCTCAGGAATTAGCCGACGATCTCAGAGAGCTCCGACTGGAGATAGTACCAAGAGGATTTGTCGCCACCTTGGATATACAGTCCACACTGACCAAAAGAATCCATGAAGCCCAAAAGACGGACAAGGAAATTGCAAAGATAAAGGAAAAGATAAGTAACGGAAAGGCTAAAGGTTTTCGTGAGGATGAGCACGGAACTTTATGGTTTGAGGATCGTATTTATGTGCCCAGTGACGCAGAGGTCAGGAAGTTTATTCTTTAGGAGGCCCATGATTGACCATACTCGATTCACCGAGGCAACACCAAGATGTATCTGGACTTGAAGGTTAGTTTCTGCTGGATAGGTATGAAGAAGGATATTGCCGAGTACGTAGAAGTATGTGATGTTTGTCTGCGAGTAAAGGCGGAACCTCAGAAGCCGGCAGGGTTACTTCAACCTCTGCCGATACCCGAGTGGAAATGGGAAAAACTTGGAATGGATTTTATCACAGGATTACCTAGGACCCGTTCAGGTTATGAGTCTATCTGGGTAGTAGTTGATTGCTTGACCAAGGTAGCTCATTTCCTTCCTGTGAAGACCACATATACCAGCGCTAAGTTAGCCAAGATATACATGACCAGGATAGTATGTCTACATGGAGTTCCGAGGAGTATCGTGTCAGATAGAGGAACACAATTTACCTCAAAGTTTTGGAATCAGTTGCATGAAACTTTAGGTACGAGGCTGGAGTTCAGTACAACTTTTCATCCGCAGACAGATGGATAGACCAAGAGAGTCCATCAGATTTTGGAGGACATGTTGAGAGCCTATGGGCTAGACTATGGGTCTAGCTGGGATGACAATCTGCCATACGCAGAGTTCTCGTACAACAACATCTATCAGACCAGTATGAAGATGCCCCCTTTCGAAGCTCTATATGGAAGAAGGTGCATAACACCATTATTGTGGGATGGTGTTGGAGACCAAAAACTTTTTGGTCCCGATCTTATCAGAGACTCCGAAGAGAAGGTGAAGCTGATCCGAGACAGATTTAAGATAGCCCAGTCGAGACAGAAGAGTTATGCCGACAGCAAACGCAAGGAAGTAACGTGCAAAGCGGGAGATCGAGCATATTTCCGTGTGTCCCCACTTCGAGGAACCAAGAGGTTTGGTGTTAAAGGAAAATTAGCACCCAAGTTGATTGGCCCCTACGAAATCCTCGAACACAGAGGAGAAGTTGCATACAAGCTGGAATTACCAGAAGGATTATCAGGAGTTCACGATGTCTTTCATGTATCCCAGCTGAAGAAATGCCATGCTGAGATGGCCAATATTCCCTTGAGAGACACAGAGCCCCTAGAGGCCATACAGCTTGACCATGATCTGACTTATGAGGAGAAACCCGTCAGAATTCTTGAGACTGCAAACAGAGTTACCCGGAAGATCATCATGTTCGGCAAGGTTCTGTGGAGCCACCACTCCGAGGAGGGAGCCACCTGGGTGCGAGAAGAAGATCTCCGTCGATAC
Organism: Triticum urartu; assembly: GCF_003073215.2. Lineage (NCBI taxonomy): Eukaryota > Viridiplantae > Streptophyta > Magnoliopsida > Poales > Poaceae > Triticum > Triticum urartu. The sequence continues at coordinate 288,528,553 of NC_053025.1, read as the reverse complement.
CACCCGCATCTATTTGCTAGCCAACCCAAATCTCGAGGGCGAGATTCATCTTAAGGTGGGTTGGTTTGTAACATCCCAAATTTTCAATTTGGAATGTTTTACAATTATTAGCTAAGCATCTATGCATGTGGTTTGAAATTGAGTGACATTTGAAATTCCAGAGGCATTTGAGTTTTATTTGAATTTCAATTTGAATTGGCAATTGAAATTTATTTCAAAAATACCTGACAAATACTATTGCAAAAGTATGAGAGGAGAAAACATGATACTCCAAAAAATGTCATAAGAAAAATATTGCCAAAAGGTTTGAATTCAAATTTGAAGTTTATTTGGAATTTGTAGAAAATGTTTTTTAGTTTCCGTTTTGCCTCTGGAAAATAGTTCATCTTTTAGGATTTATTTTCCTGATTTATATATATATATCCTATATAAAAACATTATAGATTTATCTATATTTTATTTTTCTCTCCGCCTTAATTCAAAAAGAAAGAAAAAAGAAAAAAGAAAAGCCCCCCGAGTTGGCCGGGCCGACGGCCCAGTCAACGAGGCCACAGCCTGGCCAGCGACCGAGCCGGCCTGCTCCACCAGCGCCGCGCCCGAACCACCTCCCCCTCGGTCACCCAACCGCACCTCCCTTTCTCTCCGTCACCGACACCCCGACCCCACCTCGTCCTCAACCCCCACAACAACCGCGCCCGTGTATCTCGCTCCGCTCGATGCTTGTCGAGTCCGCGCCCCTCTCAAAACCCTACCCCGAGCCTTCCCCTCGTCCAAGGAACGTTTCCTATAAAACCCCTACCTCTCCTATCTTGATCCCCCTAAAACCCTAGCTCAAACTTAACCACAGCCATCGCCATCTTCAAACGCATCTCGCCGCCTTGGTTCGCCACCGCTACTGATCCCGGTAAGGATTCTCCTTACCTCTAAGCACCTTCACACGAACGCCCTATTTGTTCCGCACCTCTTTGACATCCTCTCGTCGCCTAGGAACCCCAAAGCCGTCGCCCCCGAGCTCAACTGCCGCTCGCTGGAGCTGCAGCTCACCAGGGAGCAGTCGCCATCGTCATTTCCGCGCCACCTCGACTCCACCCCCGACCTCCCTTCGCCCTACCGCACCCGACCGACCACTCCATCGCCTTCGCCGACCACCGGAGCCGCCATCGCCACCGCCGCCCGAGCCGCCGTCGTCTCCGTCCGTTGCCGCCATCCGCTGTAAGCCTGAGCTCCCCACCACCGTTAGATTTCCAATCTAGGGCCCAGATTAGATCACGCGAAGAGTTTGGTCTTTCTTTAGTAGACCGGTTTAGTTTCGATTTATTCCTAGTTAGATCGATTTATTTTAAGTTGCGATTTAGTTGGACTAGCCGGTCGGTTTATTTCTGTTAGCCCGTGGACGCTTTGATCTATTAAGCGCTTAGGCGTTGTATAGTTTTAGAGCGCTCACTGTTTCGGCCCGTTAGTGCGTTAGTTTTTTGTTTTATTTTCGTTTCTGTTTTTAATACAAAATAGTTCCAATCTTGTAAAATCTATATCTCTTGGGTTATTTAATATTTTTAGTTGATTATTTTTTTAGTTTAAAAATTTCTTTATATTTTCTATAGAAAATAGATTCGTCCATGTTTAAGTTTTTAAAAATTGTTTTCTATTAGTTTTAGTCAGATTAGTATTTCTGCTATAAATTGAGTTAAAATTAATATTATTAGATGATTATTTTTGCCACTCCTTGTTTTGACCTTGCCTAGCAGTAGGATTAATTTAGGTATTTATAGATTTTATTAAAAATAGTTTTACTCGAAAACAAGATTTTCTAGTTTTTTTAGCTTGCCGTTGTTTTCTGTTATTGTAGTTATTTTAAAATTTTATTTTACCTCTATTATAATTTATTTTAGATTAGTTTCTGTAGTTATAGAGGGTGAACTTTTATTTACAGCAAAATAAAAAGTTTTATTTTGTTTTCTTGCTAGTCTTGTTTTTGGCATAATAGGAGTTCTATAATAGCTTTTGATGTGATTCTTTTTACACCTAGTTTATATGTTGTTTTCCTTTCTGTTAGTTAGCAAAACCCGTGTTTTGGTTCTATTAATAAAAGTTTTAGTAGGATAAAAATTATTTCCTAGTTGTTTGCTTGAAGTAATGAAAACTTTGTTTGGAGTTCTTCGAGTTCTCTTTGGTTTTGGTTTGAGTGCTTGTGTGATTTACGTTAGCTTGTTGTTATGTTAATATATTTGTATGCTTATGTATTCATTGTTTGCTTCGGATAGGATTTCCGGAGTGCGAAGCTTGCTATCACGAGTCACTAGCGTTCGAAGACCGTCAGCCAGGCAAGTTTTGATCATGAATTTTAAATTCCTATGTTTTATTGCATTTGTAGTATTTCCTCCCACCATGCATGCAGTAGGAGAAATTGAATAAGTCTTGAGTAGTATCATGTGGTAGGTTGAACCCAGTTCCCCCGTGTTACCATTGCCCGGGACGATGTAGTTTATTTTGCTATGCTCGTAGACGGGGTTGGTTGAGTGATTCATAAGGGAGATGTGAGAGTCAAGATGATGACCACCCCATGACTTCAAGCTCAAGATGGACTTCAAACTCACTATTGGGTGGAGGATGGTTGACGGGTACCCTGGAGCAACCAGCTGATGGCCGAGATGCATGGAGAAGCGCCATGACATCTTGCGGAGAGCTTCACCCCGCCTCGAAGAGACGGATGGATACCCCTTGACCGGAATCTTACCTATGTAGTCGCAAGCCATTATGGGCTCTTGCTTGGTCGACCCTAGGTGTGACTCTGGCCGGACGGTGCTACGAGATGTAGAAGAATGGTAGGATTGGATGGGCACTGACAGTGGCCCAGAGAAACTCTACGGAAGACCCTGTTTCATTCGTCCCGTTTTCAAACACCAGGCAGTGCGAGGACATATAGGAGGGAACGATTCTTGCGGGTAAAGTGCACAAGACTCTGCAGAGTAGAAACCTAATCGATTAGCCGTGTCCCTGGTTACGGACAAATGAGCCTCTGGAATTGTAGTATTTCGAAAATCTCAACACTAAACATAATTAGTTAATTGATGGGTTATTAATGATTTTCGGGTATGAGACACTGGTTGGCGGAACCATCTCATTAACAACCAACATTTTGTAGTAATTGCAAGCAAGTCCTTTGTTGTAGGAAAAAATTGGCTTTTTTCCAAAAACATAGAACTTAATTAGAACACCACAGCCAAATTTTGACTTGTCATTGTTGTTCTCTCTATGACTGGTCGGCATATTCAAAATGCTGACCTACACGGCGGCAACGTCTCATGTTTCAGAGGAGTTTTCCGACCAGGAGTGAGGCTACGATCTACACTCGGTGATTTCCCTATGGAGTCGGATGGACTCGCTTTATCGTCTACGCTTTCGCAACTTTATTTAGTTTATTTCTCATGAGTTGGCCCTAGGCCGAATTTATTATGATGTAATAAAGACCCGATATGAGAATCGTGTAATAAATTCAGGTGTGATTGAACTTTCAATCTTTCCATCAATGTACTGTGTGCCAACATGATCTTGGGATGGTACAGCTACATAGAGACTTGACCGATTTCAGGTCGGGTCGCTACATGATGTGATCCAGCTCATCAAATGACAACACATGTCTATGGTTAGGAAACTTAACCATATTTGATTAACGAGCTAGTCTAGTAGAGGCTTACTAGGGACACAATGTTTTGTCTATGTATCCACACATGTATCAAGTTTCCGGTTAATACAATTCTAGCAGGAATAATAAACATTTATCATGATATAAGGGAATATAAAATAACAACTTTATTATTTCCTCTAGGGCATATTTCCTTCAGTTTCCCACTTACACTAGAGTCAATAATCTAGATTACATTGTAATGATTCTAACACCCATGGAGTCTTGGTGCTGATCTTGTTTCCCTCGTGGAAGAGGCTTAGTCAATGGGCCTGCCACATTCAGATCCGTATGTATTTTGCAAATTTCTATGTCTCCCTCCTTAACTTGATCATAGATGGAGTTGAAGCGTCTCTTGATGTTCTTGGTTCTTTTGTGAAATCTGAATTCCTTCGCCAAGGCAATTGCTCCAGTATTGTCACAAAAGATTTTCATTGGACCCGATGCACTAGGTATTACACCTAGATTGGATATGAACTCCTTCATCTAGACTCCTTCATTCGCAACTTTCGAAGCAGCTATGTACTTCGCTTCACACGTAGATCCCGCCACGACGCTCTGCTTGGAACTGCACCAACTAACAGCTCCACCATTCAATATAAATACATATCCGGTTTGTGACTTAGAGTCATCTAGATCAGTGTCAAATCTAGCATCGACGTAACCATTTACGACGAGCTCTTTGTCACCTCCATAAATGAGAAACATATCCTTAGTCCTTTTCATGTACTTCAGGATGTCCTTTACAGCTGTCCAGTGATACAATCCTAGATTACTTTGGTACCTCCCTACTAGACTTATAGCAAGGCACACATCAGGTCTGGTACACAGCATAGCATACATGATAGAACCTATGGCTGAGGCATAGGGAATGACTTTCATTTTCTCTCTATCTTCTACAGTGGTCGGGCATTGAGTCTGACTCAACTTCACACCTTGTAATACAGGCAAGAACCCTTTGTTTGACTGATCCATTTTAAACTTCCTCAAAACTTTATCAAGGCATGTGCTTTGTGAAAGTCCAATTAAGCATCGTGATCTATCTCTATAGATCTTGATGCCCAATATATAAGCAGCTTCACCAAGGTCTTTCATTGAAAAACTTTTATTCATGTATTATTTTATGCTATCTAGAAATTCTATATCATTTACAATCAACAATATGTCATCCACATATAATATTAAAAATGCTACAGAGCTCCCACTCACTTTCTTGTAAATACAGGCTTTAGTCTGTATATAACCATATGCTTTGATAACCTCATCATAGTGTATATTCCAACTCCGAGATGCTTGCACCAGTCCATAGATGGATCGCTGGAGCTTGCACACTTTGTTAGCACCTTTAGGATCGACAAAAACTCTCTGGTTGCATCACATACAACTCTTCTTTAAGAAATCCATTAAGGAATGCATTTTTGATGTCCATTTGCCAGATTTCATAATCATAAAATGCGGCAATTGCTAACATGATTTGGACATACTTAAGCATCACTACGGGTGAGAAGGTCTCATCGTAGTCAACTCCTTGCACTTATCGAAAACCTTTCTCGACAAGTCGAGCTTTGTAGATAGTAACATTACCATCAACATCAGTCTTCTTCTTGAAGATCCATTTATTCTCTATGGCTCTTCGATCATCGGGCAACTCAACCAAAGTCCACACTTTGTTCTCATACATGGATCCTATCTCAGATTTCATGGCCTCAAGCCATTTATCGGAATCTAGGCTCATCATTACTTCTTCATAGTTCGTAGGTTCGTCATGGTCTAGTAACATGACGTCCAGAACAGGATTACTGTACCACTCTGGTGCGGAACGTGCTGTGGTTGACCTACGAGGTTCTGTAGTAACTTGATCTGAAGTTTCATGATCATGATCATTATCATTAGCTTCCTCTCTAGTTGGTGTAGGCATCACTAGAACGGTTTGCTGTGATGAGCTATTTTCCAATTCGAGTGAAGATACAATTACCTCATCAAGTTCTACTTTCCTCCCACTCACTTCTTTCGAGAGAAACTCCTTCTCTAGAAAGGATCCATTCTTAGCAACAAAGATCTTGCCTTCGGATCTGTGATAGAAGGTGTACCCAATAGTTTCTTTTGGGTATAATATGAAGACGCACTTCTACAATTTGGGTTCGAGCTTATCAGGCTGAAGCATTTTCACATAAGCATCACAACCCCAAACTTTAAGAAATTATAGCTTAGGTTTCTTGCCAAACCACAGTTCATACGGTGTCATCTCAACGAATTTAGATGGTGCCCTATTTAAAGTGAATGCAGCTGTCTATAATGCATAACCCCAAAATGATAGTGGTAAATCGGTAAGAGACATCATAGATCGCACCATATCTAATAAAGTACGGTTATGATGTTCAGACACACCACTACGCTGTGGTGTTCTAAGTGGCGTGAGTTGTGAAACTATTCCACATTGTTTTAAATGAAGGCCAAACTCGTAACTTGAATATCCGCCTCCGCGGTCAAACCGTAGAAACTTTATTTTCTTCTTACGATGATACTCCACTTCACTCTGAAATTCTTTGAACATTTCAAATGTTTCAGACTTGTGTTTCATCAAGTAGATATACCCATATCTGCTCAAATCATCTGTGAAGGTCAGAAAATAACGATACCCGCCGCGAGCCTCAACGCTCATCGGGCCACATATATCGCTATGTATTATTTCCAATAAGTCAGTGGCTCGCTCCATTCTTCTGGAGAACAGAGTTTTAGTCATCTTGCCCATGAGGCATGGTTCGCAAGCATCAAATTATTCATAATCAAGTGATTCCAAAAGTCCATCCACATGGAGTTTTTTCATGCACTTTACACCAATATGACCTAAACGCCAGTGCCACAAATATGTTGCACTATCATTATCAACTTTGAATCTTTTGGCATCAATATTATGAATACTAGTCGTCAACCAATGTGACCACATGGGCTAGTTATTTTGGTAACTACTTTGAGGAATAATTTTTTTAATATTGGTTAAATATAAGAACACACGTTTGTGAGTTTATGCTCTTGAATTAAATTCTTACGTCAGCTTCTTATTTAGTCATACATTTAAGTAACATTTGTATATCCCATCAAAACACATTAGTTTGTTTTCCTTGGCCTACAATATCTTAATCAAGTTTGTTAGAATCGCGATTTTGTTATACGATTCTACGACTTTACGATCCAAACTTACCCATCCGATTCTACGATTTCAGTTCATAAAATCTACGTTTCTACGATCCTCGTAGTGAAGATTCTATGATTTACGATTCTACCATTAGAGCTCCGATCCGATTCAAAATCGTGATTCTAACAACCCTGATCTTAATGGTTTCTTCATTATGTGTCAAAAGCTGCCAAAAATATTTAAAAAATTCATAATCTATGAAAGAAGTTCCACCATTTATTCACTCTCCTCCGTGTGTATTTATTATATAAATATGTTCCATGGAAAAAGTGAAGCATACAATCACTAATGCTTCAATTGTGGAAACAAATGATATTCGGATGTTTACAAACAAAACTGCTGACAATACTTTCTTAATTATAGTGTACAATTGTTGAACCACAGGGAGCAGCATGATGTTTGTATCATGCCATACTGTGAAGCAACTAAATAAACTTGAGTTCATGAAGTTCTACCATGCTGTTATGTCCACATGGAATTGTTGGACAATTGTACACATTGACCATCACAAACACAATAAGTTTGTTTTTGACTATATAATTATAAAAAATCATAGAAAAATATAAACATACACAATTTTCACAGATAATAGTACACCTTCAGTGTCATCTCCTCCATGTACCTAAAAGAGAATCTCCCAGTAGCGGCCACTTAATTATTTGCCCAATCTCATAAATCAAGTGGAAGTGCGATCAAATATTCAAATGTTTATACAGACCACATGTATTGCTTTGGTTCCTAGGTGTCATATGATCCACATCACTTCAAAAAATATTAAAAATTGATTACATATCAGCAAGAAAGAGATATGGTGTGGGCTAATATTAATATAATGAATTACGCAAATAAAAATATAGGTGAATCGAAAACATTTTAGAAACATTTTTTGTTCTTTTCAACATTAATCAAAATTACATGTTGTTTTTCAGTTAGAAGCAGAAACAAAAATCATGCATGTACTTAAAATATGTGAATAGAGATAATATTGCCTCGCTTTATAACTCCATGAAAAACAATCTAACTTCCAAGTTGTCGTATAAAACAGTGTACCAACAGGCAACTACTCCTGAAGTAAACTTTGCCTAGCAATAGCTTATAAATGGACTCGTTGCTACTCTAGTTGAGTGATGCTACACGTATTGTCCTATCCTAGTACGACCAATGACTTTCTCATAGAAAAATACGACCAATGACATAGTATATTGGTATCTCTCTTGTTTTCAACCTGTATGGTCCACATTTGTGTCCTACCACCATCCGTTAGCAAAGCATCGTATACGCACCATTTGTTTTTTCAAGATTTGAAGTGTGGTGTTGATGTTTCCTGCCACTGACATTGCATTGACCAGCCAATTTATACCTCATGGCTAGGCATAACCAACATACATTTGATTCACGTGATGAAACAGAATTAGGAGGACAGAAAGGTATCAACTCAAGTGTATTTGTAGAGATACTAAATACAGTCATGTCTCAGAATGTTAGCAAGAAGTTATTCCTATAAGAACAATACGGCGTGATCCCTGATGTCAACTTGGACATTGTAGAATAACTAAATATATGAGATAAGACAATCAAATTCACTGAATAGATTATAAGCTGAAGCATGCATTGCTACTTAACAAAAGGACACATTAGGCACCTGCAAGGGAGTCCATAACTTTTTTTCCTTGTGCGTTTCATCTAACATACATGGGAAAATTGAGTGCTATTTGGCATATCTTATAGAAAAATACAATCATACTAAAGGCGGAATTAGTATCATCTAAGCTATAAACTTTTTCCTATGGAAATATTATTTCCAATTTTCTTTGCTCTAAGCTCCAATACCTATATGCTTTGCAGTAGTTCTTTGCTATCACACAACCATATTATAATCTGGAGACACTAAAAATAATATTGAGTGGTTTATCAACATGTAGGTATACTGATCAAGTAGAAAGAAGAAATTTTCTCCCTGAACTCGCACTTTTGGTGACATTGGCAGATAGCAAGCCCTCACGTTTTTTTCCAAGAATACATCTAATTAATGATAACAAAGCCCTCATAGTCTGCCCCTAAACTAACCTGTAAGTCCGCTAATCATGTCCAGACCTGTTGTGACCTTCATTGATGCACTACTACCCCTGCCGGCTGACACCTTTTCCTGCAAGTAGCGATCAGTTCACTAACAGAGAAGATCTAAGAACAAAATTTGCATCATGGTGAATATCTTAAAAGCTACTGTATTTCCTAATACTTTGCATTTGGTACTTTAGTGCTAGAGTCATCTTTAAGACTTGAGCAAATTCCTAATTCACTACAAACAAAGCAAATCAGCTCACTAGAAACAACCTGTGGCAGCATGTAATATTAAATCTAAACAAACTACATTACTCATATCAGGGAGCTCAGCTAAGAACATATGAGTTTGTGCGATCTCTGATTCAGGGATGATCTAGACGACAGAGGGAGGCATATGCGGCTTCTCAACCGAGAATCCAATCATCCATGTATGCATCTATTCATTCAATCTATTCATCATCAAGTACTTATCCATCAATTCCATATTTGTATCACTGAGTACCGCGAGATAAAGCGTAAAATATATATTGCTTGGTCATAGGTTGTTTGCTGGGTAAAAATACCTACATGCAGCATTCACAAAAGTAGTCTGAAATGTTGAATGAATTAACATTTTCATCAGGTATTGGGATATAGTTTAATTAGAAACTGACTAAAAGCTAAAGAAGCCTTCTTTCGCAATAATTAGAAGCCATGGACAAATGATCAATGTGTCATGTAAAGTGAAACAATAAATCCCTCTTTACCATTCAATGTTCCGTAGGATCCAGATTTGTTCACGTACATAGTGAGCCTATAACAGTTTTTTCATCTAATATGTTTACCAATGGATCAATGCATGATTGTTGATGAATTATGGTAATAAAAGTTACGTCCGTAATCATAAAGGAAATCTTGTGATGTTCCAACAATCTTCATAAGAATAGCAACATGCCAAAAAGGTGCTCTCCTTGAAACTGAAGGTTGCCTGTCATATCCACTGAGTATGTGCTAGACAGAGGGCCGATCTAGGACGATCTTATTGGCTGTCAGCACCAACCTTCTGAAATAACATTTCTGGTGGAAGATTTAACAAAAAAAACTACACACGCCATATCTACAGTATACCAAATTATAATAAGCTGGGAACACTTTGTATAGTCTGCCTTCCACACCAACAAAAACTGATATATCGAATGGTTTCTTTGACCGAGTAAATTGATGTTTGAATTTTTCCATAATATCAAAGTAAATGTACATGCTTTTGGCTTATCAAAATAAGTGGTTTTCTATGTCAATTCACGTGCGCAACCCATCACAACATAACTAAGAATAAATTGGAAGCCTAAACAGTTTCTAGCAACTCAATAAATAAGTAATCAACATGTAATCGACTGGAAACTGGAACATGTTTAATGCTTAGTCCTCAAATAAACAAAGCATCTGTAGGTACTGAAATATCTCGATCTACTGTCTTTACCAACTCACCAGAATTCAGAAAATAGATAGGTCTGGAAAAAATGCAAAAGGCCACATACCTTGTACCAACTATTTTCAAACATCAACTATATCAGTTGTACATGATTGCACACTATGTGCATGAGGGCCTTTTGTCTAATAAAGTGATAAAAATGATAAACATAGATTAGTCCATCCCAGTTTACTTACATATGCACTTACCACAAATCTTCATTACAAAATTGCAGAGCTTGCATCAACCATCTGGACAGTGTATTAGAGATAAATTATATGAGTAGAACTTACGCAAATCAGGAAATTCTTCTAGATACAGAGGTGAGCGGTGAAACAAATTGAATGGTGCCGAGTAGGTAAACAACTTTGTTGTACCTCCGTCGTTGGTTGACAGAGACGGCCATCCAATCTGCTTGAAACAGTAATGCTACATGGTACACCTCCTCGGCTGCATCAACCACAAATGACAGATTCATCTCCGGTCCTGAAAATATATGTTGGATTACTGCGTGGCCAAAAGTTGAAAGATGCATCCCAAACAGCAGTGGATGATGGATTGGATCGTACCTAGCAGCAGTATAGTTCGATCGTACCTAGTTTTTTCAGATCGATTCCAACATGGATGAATACCTAGCAGCAGTAGAGGATGGACTGAATCGTACGTTGTTTTTCAGATCGATTCCAACATGGATATGATGCGGCTAGAAAGAGCGGCGATCGGGGAAGCTGGATGATGCTGCAGTTGGGAAGGGCGACGAAGGAAAGAACGGAAGGAGAACTATGGGGGTGAGGCCTGATCTGTTTTCAAGAGAAAGATATGAGAGAGGAAGAGAGACGTGAGATATTGAGAGACTATTACCGTGAGAGAGTTATGGGCCTCTTTTTGGGCTTCAAAGACGATGGGCTTTCTAATTTTTTATTTTCAACCGAACTAATCTGGCCAATAGTGTTTTTTACGAAAATTAATCTACACCGTTATAACTTGGTTCCATCTTAGGTGTACGGCTCGTAAATTCTGATTAACATGGGAATTTTTGAGGAGTCACAAATTAGTATAGGTATAGATAGATAGATAGATAGATAGATAGATGTGTATCACCACGATCGAGATTCAACAAAAACAGACCACTCTTCAAGGGTGCATGACCATAAAAGATATTACTCATATAAATAGAACAACCATTATTCTCCAACTTAAATGAATAACCATCTCGCATCAAATAAATCCAGATATAATGTTCATGCTCAACGCTGGCACCAAATAACAATTATTCAGGTCTAAAACTAATCCCGAAGGTAGATGTAGAGGTAGCGTGCCGACGACGATCACATTGACCTTGGAACCATTCCCGACATGCATCGTCACCTCGTCCTTAGTCAATCATCGTTTAATCCGTAACCCCTGTTTCGAGTTACAAATATGCGCAACCGAACCAGTATCAAATACCCAGGCGCTACTACGAGCACTAGTAAGTTACACATCAATAACATGTATATCAAATATACCTTTGTTCACTTTGCCATCCTTCTTATCCGACAAATACTTGGTGCAGTTCCGCTTCCAGTGACCAGTCCCTTTGTAGTAGAAGCACTCAGTTTCAGGCTGGGTCCAGACTTGGGCTTCTCCCCAGGAGTGACAACTTGCTTGCCATTCTTCTTGAAGTTCCCCTTCTTGCCCTTGCCATTTTTCTTGAAACTAGTGGTCTTGTTAACCATCAACACTTGATGCTCCTTCTTGATTTCTACCTCCGCAGCTTTGAGCATAACGAAGATCTCAGGAATTGTCTTATCCATCCCTTGCATATTATAGTTCATCATGAAGGCATTGTAGTTTGGTTGCAGTGATAGAATAACTCTATTAATAACACTATCATCTGGAAGATTAACTCCCAGTTGAGTGAAGTGATTATGATACCCAGACATTTTGATTATGTGTTCACTGACAGAACTGTTCTGCTGCATGTTGCGGCTATAGGATTTTCTGGAGACTTCATATCTCTCAACTTGGGCATTTGCTTGAAATATTAACTTCAATTCTTGGAACATCTCATATGGTCCATGACGTTCAAAACGTCTTTGAAGTCCCGATTCTAATCCGTAAAGCATGGCACACTGAACTATCGAGTAGCCATCAAATTGAGCTTGCTAGACGTTCATAACATCAGCATCTGCTCCTGCAACAGACCTTTCACCTAGCGGTGCAACAAAAACATAATTCTTCTATGCAGCAATGAGGATAATCCTCAAGTTACGGACCCAGTCCGTGTAGTTGCTACCATCATCTTTCATCTTAGCTTTCTCTAGGAACGCATTAATATTCAAGGGAACGGTAGCACGGGCGATTGATCTAAAACATAGATATGCAAAAACTATCAGGTCTAAGTTCATTATAAATTAAGTTCAATTAATCATATTACTTAAGAACTCCCTCTTATATAGACATCCCTCGAGTCATGTCAATGATTACGTGATCCAAATCAACTAAACCATGTCCAATCATCACGTGAGATGGAGTAGTCATCATTGGTGAACATCTCTATGTTGATCATATCTACTTTATGATTCACGTCCGACCTTTCGGTCTCCAGTGTTCCGAGGCCATGTCTGTACATGTGAGGCTCGTCAAGTTTAACCCAAGTATTTTGCATGTGCAAAACAGTCTTGCACCCGTTGTATGTGAACGTAGAGCCTATCACACCCGATCATCACATGGTGTCTCAGCACGATGAACTATCGCAATGGTGCATACTCAGGGAGAACAATTATACCTTGAAATTTTAGTGAGGGATCATCTTATAATGCTATCGCCATACTAAGAAACATAAGATGCATAAAAGATAAACATCACATGCAATCAAAATATGTGACATGATATTGCCACCATCATCTCGTGCCTTTGATCTCCATCTCCAAAGCACCATCATGATCTCCATCATCACTGGCTTGACACCTTGATCTCCATCGTAGCATCGTGGTCGTCTCGCCAACTATTTCCTCTACAACTATCACTAACGCATAGATATAAAGTAAAGCAATTACATGGTGTTTGCATTTCATACAATAAAGGGGCAACCATAAGGCTCCTGCCAGTTGCCGATAACTTTTACAAAACATGATCATCTCATACAATAACATATATCACATCATGTCTTGACCATATCACATCACAACATGCCCTCCAAAAACAAGTTAGGCGTCCTCTACTTTGTTATTGCAAATTTTACGTGGCTACTACGGGCTTCTAGCAAGAACTGTTCTTACCTACGCATCAAAACCACAATGGTGATTTATCAATTTTACTGTTTTAACCTTCAACAAGGATCGGGCGTGGTCAAATTCGATCCAACTAAAGTTGGAGAAACAGACACCCGCCAGCCACCTTCATGCAAAACTAGTTGCATGTCTGTCGGTGGAACCGGTCTCATGAACGTGGTCATGTAAGGTTGGTCCAGGCCACTTCATCCAACAATACCGCCGAATCAAAATATGACATTGGTGGTAAGCAGAGTGATGACTACCTCCCACAACTCTTTGTGTTCTACTTGTGCATATCATCTATGCATAGACCTGGCTCGGATGCCACTGTTGAGAAACATAGCATCCAATTTCACAAAAATTCCAATGCTCACGCAAGATATATCTAGGAGATGCATAGCAATGGGAGGGGGAGAGTGTGTCCACGTACCCTCGTACACCAAAAGCGGAAGCATTTGACAATGCAGTTGATGTAGTTGAACTTCTTCTTATTCCGACCGATCAAGCACCGAACGTACGACACCTCTGAGTTCTGCACATGTTCAGCTCGACGACGTCCCTCGAACTCTTGATCTAGCAAAGTGTCGAGGGAGAGTTCCATCAGCACGATGGTGTGGCGACAGTGATGGTGAAGTGATCCGCGCAAGGCGTCTCCTAAGCACTATGAAGATATGACCAAAGGTGTAATCTATGGAGGGAGGCGCCCCACACGGCTAACAGATTGTTGTTGTGTGTTCTAGGCACCTCGCCCCCTCATATATATATAGGTGGGAGGGACAGGGAGCAGCCAAGGGGGCACCCAACTAGAAGGAATCCTACTTGGGGCCCTAGTCCTATTTTCCCCCAGGCCCCTTACCATAATTTTCGAAGGGGGAAGGAAGGAGGAGGGAGGAGGGAAGGAAGGGGGAGGCCGAATCCCTCCCCTTCCTTTCTCTCTTCCCCTCTTCCCTTCCCCTCCAGGTTCGGCCTATATGGGAGGCGCAGTAATGACCCACAAGTATAGGGGATCTATCATAGTGCTTTCGATAAGTAAGAGTGTCGAACCCAATGAGGAGTAGAAGGAAATGACAAGTGGTTTTCAGCAAGATATTCTCTGCAAGCACTGAAATTATCGATAACAGGTAGTTTTGTGATAGGATAAATCGTAACGGGTAACAAGTAAATGAAGTAACTAAGGTGCAGCAAGGTGGCCCAATCCTTTTTGTAGCAAAGGACAAGCCTGGACAAACTCTTATATAAAGCAAAGCGATCCCGAGGACATATGAGAATGGTTGTCAAGCTAGTTTTCATCATGCTCATATGATTCGCCTTCGTTACTTTGATAGTTTGATACGTGGGTGGACCGGTGCTTGGGTGCTTCCCTTCCTTGGCAAAGCCTCCCAATTATGATTAACCCCCCCTCGCAAGCATCTGCAACTATGAAAGAAGTATTAAGGTAAACCTAACCATAGCATGAAACATATGGATCCAAATCAGCCCCTTACGAGGCAATGCATAAACTAGGGTTTAAGCTTCTGTCACTCTAGCAACCCATCATCTACTTATTACCTCCCAATGCCTTCCCCTAGGCCCAAATAATGGTGAAGTGGCATGTAGTCGATGTTCACATAACACCACTAGAGGAGAGACAACATACATCTCATCAAAATATCGAACGAATACCAAATTCACATGATTACTTGTAACAAGACTTCTCCCATGTCCTCAGGAACAAATGTAACTACTCACAAAGCATATTCATAATCATAATCAGAGGAGTATTAATTATCAATAAGGATATGAAAATATAATCTTCCACCGGATAAACCAACTAGCATCAACTACAAGGAGTAATTAACACTACTAGCAACCCACAGGTACCAATCTAAGGTTCTGGGACCAAGATCGAATGCAAGAGATGAACTAGGGCTTGAGAGGAGATGGTGCTGGTGAAGATGTTGATGGAGATTGACTCCCTCTCGATGAGAGGATCGATGGTGATGACGATGGCGACGATTTCGCCATCTCGGAGGGACGTTTCCCCGGCAGAACAGCTCCGCCAGAGCCTTAGATTGGTTCTGCCCAGGTTCCGCCTTGAGACGGCGGCGCTTTGTCCTAAAAGCTTCTTCTTGATTTTTTCTAGGGTAAAAGACACCATATAGCCAAAGATGGGGACCGGAGGCCTGCCAGGGGGCCACAAGGTCAGGGGGTGCGCCCAGGGGGGTAGGGCGCGCCCTCCACCCTTGTGGCTGGCTGGTGGCCCCCCTCTAGTACTTTCTTCGCCCAATAAGGTCTTGATAGCCCACAAGTATAGGGGATCAGTTGTAGCCTCTTTCGAGAAGTAAGAATGTCGAACCCAACGAGGATCTAAAGGTAGAACAAATATTCCCTCAAGTTTTATCGACCACCGGTACAACTCTACGCACGCTTTACGAACGCTTTACCTAGAACAAGTATCTAACTAGATGTACATTGTAGGTGTAAAGAGGTAGGTTTGCAAGATAATAAAGAGCATGTAAATAAAATCTAGGTGCTGTTTAGATAAAGAAACAACTAAATTAGTTTTAGTAGAGAGATTTTTGTCACGAGAAAGTTATTTGTCCCTAGGCAATCGATAACTAGACTGGTAATCAATATTGCAATTTTATATGAGGGAGAGGCATAAGCTAACATACTTTCTTATTGGATCATATGCACTTATGATTGGAACTCTAGCAAGCATCTGCAACTACTAAAGATCATTAAGGTAAAACCCAACCATAGCATTAAAGTACCAAGTCCTCTTTATTCCCATACGCAAACAATCTACTTACTCGGGTTTGTGCTTCTGTCACTCAGGCCACCGACCATAAGCAAATCATGAACATATTGGAAACCCTATAGCGGGGATCCCTCACACTTGTGCGACATAGAGAGCACTGTCGTACAGCCCCAATAATAAAACATGCAACTCAAATCAATCACGATCATCAATCAACCCATTGGACAAAACTGATATACTCAAACATCATAAGATAGCCATACATCATTGGGAAATAATATATAGTGTTTGAGCACCATGTTTAAGTAGATATTACAGCGGGGAGAAGAGGTGTTACACTGCTGCATAGAGGGGAGAGAGTTGGTGATGATGGCGGATAAGTTGTTGGTGTAGATCGCCGTCACGATGATGGCCCCGACGGTGTTCCGACACCACTGAGAGAGAGGGGGAGAGAGCCCCCCTTCTTCTTCTTCTTCCTTGACCTTCCCCCTAGACAGGAGAAGGGTTCTCCCCTTGTCCTTGTGGACACTCCGTAAGGCGGTTGGTGCCCTTCTTCTGGCACAAGAAAGCTAGTATCCGGATAAAAAATGTGTTAAAATTTCAGCCCAATCGGAGTTACAGATCTGCGGGAATTTAAGAAACGGTGAAAGGCCAGAATCTGGAGGCGCAGAAATAGAAGGAAACACACACACACACATAGAGAGAGAGAGAGAGAGAGAGAGATCAATGACCAAATCTATGTTTGTCAACTCTCAACAACTTTTATTCATTATAGTTTTTATATGTGAAGTCATTACTCTCCATAAGACCAATATATGATCTTTTTATTTCTTTTTATTCATTCTTTTATTTAATTCCCTCAAGATAATAGCAAGAAAGCAAAGCCCTTTACTCAAAACTACTCTTCATTATATATCTCATGGACTCGATTACATAGAGGGAACATAAAGCAAAACTCAAAGCTAGATCATACTAAAAACTTTATTCTACTAGATCAAGACATAACCAAAAGGATCGAACTATATGGTGATGCGATCTCTTTCTTCGGGGGTGGCGATGTAATACTCTTGGTGATAATGCCCCTTAGGATACGATTCTCTTCCTCGAGCTTATTAATTTGCTTCTTAAGATCCATTACTTCCTTGCAAAGTTTACCCGTGATGGCTAGAGATCCATCCACCCATGGATGTTTCATTGCCGCAGGAGAAAAAGCAACACTCTTTTTCATATTTTCATAAGAGAGAAATCTAGCATTGGGAGGAATAACCGAATTTGGTATTGCTGAGCTCTGAAGTTCCTCCAGCATGAATCTGGTTTGGAGACGAGAGGTAACTTCTTGATCCTCCTCCATGGCATCCACTCCTTTCAAGTCCGCCTCCATCTCTTCCTTCGTCGTTGGCCCAAAGTGGTTAGCATCACTGTATGCTCTTGGGCCTGGTGCCGGGTGAGATACCCGACTCTTCCCGACCGACTCTTGCAAAGACATCTTGCTCCAAATTTGCTGCAGAACAACTCAAAATGAAAACAAAGGATTTTGTAGTGGTATGGTGGTCAAAACCTTCGGGATATTATATAATTAATTTTTACCGACCATTAGAAGTATCGTGCAAGAAAACGGAGTCCGTAGGGCACACGAGGTAGCCACAAGGACGGGGGGTGCGCACAAGGGGTAGGGCACACCCTCCACCCTTGTGGTGGCCCCGTGTCTCTTTCAGTCTACTTTTAATTTTCCTAATTTTTTAAATATTCTAAAACGGAGAAAATTTATCATTAGAAACGTTTTGGAGTTGGTTTACTTACCGTACCACATACCTATTCCTTTTCGGAGTCTGGAACATTCTGGAAAGTGGCCCTTATGTAGTCCTCCGGGGTTACGGTATCAATTATATTGCTCTCAACATTTATGGGAGTACCTGAGATCTAATGCTTGAGTCTTTGACCGTTTACCACCTTCGGATTTTTTCCTTCAGGATTGTTGATTTTATGGCACCGGAATGATAGACCTCCTCAATAATGTAAGGGCCTTCCCATTTAGAGAGAAGCTTTCCTGCAAAAAATTCTTAAATGAGAGTTGTATAGCAAAACATGATCACCTAGATTAAACTCACCCTTTTGTATCCTTCTGTCATGCCATCTTTTAACTTTTTCTTTAAAGAACTTGGCATTCTCATAGGCTTGGGTTCTCCATTCATCAAGTGAGCTAATGTCAAATAACCTCTTCTCACCGGCAAGTTTGAAATCATAATTGATATCTTTAATAGCACAATATGCCTTATGTTCTAGTTCAAGAGGTAAGTGACATGCTTTTCCATAAACCATTTTATACGGGGACATACCCATAGGATTCTTATAAGAAGTTCTGTAAGCCCACAAAGCATCATCAAGTTTCTTAGACCAATTCTTTTTAGATCTATTAACAGTCTTTTGCAAAATTAATTTAATCTCTCTATTGCTCAATTCTACTTGACCACTAGACCGAGGATGGTATGGAGATGCAATTCTATGGTTAACATCATACTTAGCAAGCATTTTACGGAAAGCACCATGAATAAAATGTGAACCACCATCAGTCATTAAATATCTAGGGACTCCAAACCTCGGAAAAATAACTTTTTTAAGCATCTTAATGCAAGTGTTATGATCAGCACTACTAGTTGGAATAGCTTCTACCCACTTGGTAACATAATCAACCGCAACTAAAATATGTGTATACCCATTAGAGGAAGGAAAAGGTCCCATATAATCAAAGCCCCAAACATCAAATGGTTCAATAACAAGTGAATAGTTCATAGGCATTTCCTAACGTCTACTAATATTACCAATTCTTTGATATTGATCACAAGGCAAGACAAACTTACGGGCATCTTTAAATAGAGTGGGCCAATAGAAACTATATTGCAATACCTTATGTGCAATTCTATCTCCAGTGTGGTGTCCTCCGTAAGACTCGGAGTGGCACTTGCATAGTGTAAGTGCATCTAGTGCCACCCCTAGTTGGTTTTGGAGTATTGACGACAAACCTAGTTGAGGGACTAATGTGTTTGTGAGAATTGCAGGATAACACAGGTAGAAGTCCCTCATTGATTCGGTTTTACTACGAGAGATGACCCCTAAAAATGTATGAAGACATTGAAGTCAAAGGTGGTATATGAAGATATTCACATTGAAGACTATGACAAAAGAAGACACGATATGAAGCCTATGGAGCTCGAAGACTTAGATCTTTCGTAGTTCTTTTTCTTTTGTGTTGAGTCATAGGAACCACCGTACTGTTAAGTGGGGTCCAGGAGAACCAGTCAGAATGACTGAAGTGATGCCTAAACCAAAAACCTATGTCTTCGAGTGAAGACAATGAGAGCGAATCTTGTCCAGAGCCGGACAAGTCAGCTTTGCTTGTAGCCCAAGTAAAGTTGCCAAGAGAGTTTGAAATCTGACCGTTGAGACACGTGTCAGTTCCTTAGTGACCCAGGGTCATTTCGGACAAATCCGGTCAGGTTTCCAAGTGGCTATAAATAGCCCACCCCCTACAACCATAAATGGTTGGCTGCTTAGATTTTGGTGCACGGCTTTTGTCGTTTGAGAGCAACCCACCTCGAAGCCTTTGAGAGAAAATTCCAAGCGAGGAGAAAAGCCCTAAGCACCCAGAGCCAGAGAACATTGGGCATCACTTAAGTCTTCTTGTCTGTGTGATCTGAAGACTTATTACACTTGAGGACTGTGCATCCCCAGACGGTTAGGCGTCGCGTTCAGAGCATCCAAGAGACATTGTGGATTGCCAGTGAACGAAGTTTGTGAAGGTTTGGGAGTCTACCTTGAAGACTTACCAGAGTGATTGGGCGAGGACTAAGTGACCTTAGCTCAAGGAGAATACGGTGAGGACTTGGTGTCCTGAGCTGCGTGTTCAGGACTGGGTGTCCGGGACTATGTGTCCTAAGGTTTAAATACCTAGCCGCTCCAACCAGACGTACAGTTGTCATAGCAACTGGAACTGGTCCAACACATCATTTTCTTCAACGAGTCACTGGTTTCATCTTCACTTCCTTTTACTTACTGTTACTCATTGTGAAGCCAGTGCTTGCTTGCTATACCTTTTGTCTTCACAACGTAACTGTATGATTTGTTTGGCTTCATAACTTCTTCCTACCTGATCCTTATTACACTGCAGCTACTTGTCATTGTGCTTTCACTCTATTGAATACTTGACCATGGCTTGCCTAGTGCAATCTAACTTCCGCTGCATAGTGATAGGCTTATCTCTACTGTTTGTCTTCATAACTTCCACGTTTTGAAGACTTTCATAAAAATCGCCTATTCACCCCCTTCTAGTCGATATAACGCACTTTCAATTGGTATCAGAGCAAGGTGCTCCCTTGTTCTGTGTGATTCAGTTTAACCACCTGGAGTTTTAGCTATGTCGACTGCAGGGATAATCAAAGTCTCTGCTGCGTGCCCCGTCTTCGATGGAACTGAATATCCCTATTGGAAGAATAAGATGCGTATGCATCTTGAAGCCATTGACGTGGACCTATGGTATGTCGTCGAGAACGGAGTTCCCAAGACTGGAGAAGGTGTCACTGCTACTGATGTCAAGAAATTCGTTCAACTGGACTCTACTGCCAAGAACATCATCTGTGGTCATCTGACCAAAGGACAGTATGGCCGTGTGAGTGCTTTGAAGACATCCAAGCTGGTCTGGCACTGGCTCTCCAAGGTCAATGAAGGCATGTCAACCCAGAGAGATCAAAGAATCAGTGTCCTTCGCAATCTCTTCAACCGCTTCAAGCGAAATGACAATGAGAATGTCCAGCACACATTTGACAGACTCACTGACATCACAAATGAGCTTCAAGCCCTCGGCGCTACTGAGATCACCAAACATGAAGTCGTCAAGACGCTGCTGAGATCACTTGATAGTTCGTTTGACATCCTAGCCCTGATGATTCAAGAACGTCCTGATTTCAAGACACTCGATCCATCTGACATACTTGAGAGGCTCAACACACATGAGTTTCAGCTTTCTGAGAAAAGAGATATCTACGGTCCAAACTATGGGCGAACTCGTGCCTTGAAGGCAAAAGCTGTTTCCTCATCTGAAGAAGAATCTGACAGCTGTTCTGATGATCCTGAAGACATTGGAAGGGAACTTGCAATGCTAGTGAAGAAGTTCCAAAAATTCACCAAGAAGAAAGGCTTCAGAAAGTCTTCACGATCAAGCTCAAGGAATGATGAAGCTTCTGCTCATGACTACAAGAAGAAAACATGCCACAAGTGCAAGAAAACTGGACACTTCATCTCTGAGTGTCCACAGTGGGACAATAAGAACAGAAAGAAGAAGAAGAGCAAGGAATATGACTCTGACGACAAGAAGAAGAAGAAATACACAAAGGCTTCTTCCTAGTCTTCCTCAAAGTCTTCATCACACAAGAAGAGCTCATCTGGCAAGGCACGTGCGTTTGTTGGCAAGGAAATGGATTCAGAGGAGGAGTCCGCTTCTGAGGAGGCAGAGGTGGAGTCTGAGGAGGAGTCTGATTCTGGCATTGCAAGTCTGGCTACAGCATACGTCGCCAAGTCCATCTTCAACACTGAAGACAATGAATTCATCACCGACACCGATGCAAATGACAAGAACGACTCCACTCCTACCTACTGCTTCATGGCACGCGGTACCAAGGTAAACACACGCACTACTCGCTATCAAACATCTAGTGACGATGACTCTGACTACGATTCAAAACCCAGCTACAAAACACTTGCTAAAATTGCAACTGAACAACAGAAAGCTATGGAACATATTGAAAAACTGTTAGACAGAAGCGATGATCTGTTGGGTGCTGAAATGACTCGATCTGAATCCTTAATTGAAGACATAAAAAATCTTCACATTAAGTATCAGGAACTTGAAGATCGCCTTGATACTCTCTCAACAACTCATGAAAAGCTTTCCTATGATTATCTTCAAAGGAAGCAAGAACTTGAGAAATTGAGAGCGGCTCATGAAGATCTTCAAAAGGAAAACGAGTCACTTCGCGCCGAACAGATCAGTTTCGCTCAGGAAGGATTTGAACCACCATGTCTTAAATGCATTGAGCATGATAATACTACTTCTGTTGCTGAATGTTCCACTTCTACTGCGGTCGCAATATCTTCAACTATTGATGTGGTAACTAACCCCTCTGCTGAGGATACCACTGCTATTGCTGATGAGAATGCTAGGTTGAAGACATTGCTTGAAACAGAAGTCTTAAAGGACATCAGACATTATGTGATGTCCTCAAGAAGCAGATTCTGAACCGAAACCCTAGGAAAGAGGGTGTTGGGTTCGTAAGGAAAATAAATGCAGATGGCACTTACTGGAAACCTGAGCAGTACCCCAAAACCAAGTGGGTTGCTACAAAGGAACCTTCAGCAGGTCCATCCAATTTATCTAGCTTCACTTGTGCTAACCCCATTATCATTGATGAATCCTTTGAGGCAAACTATATACTGTTTAAGAATCAGAATGGTGAAGTGTTTGCCAGGTACATTGGTACTAACTGCAGGAATGGACCGGCTATGAAGAAGATCTGGGTTCCGAAAAAGTGTCTGGAAAATCTTCCTGTGAATGTCTTCATGACACCTCACTTGAAGAAGACAAACCTCAGACCAAAGGCTTCACACGGTCCAAAGGCTTCATACAAACAGAGGACTCACCTGAGTCACACTAACTCAAATGTTTTGCAGGGAAACCATGCTCAAGCATATGAATATGAGAGCGATTCATCAAACCGTCATGTTCATATGACCAAAAATTATTCTGCTTATTCTTATGAGTACTATTGTCCACCTGCAAGACTGTTTGCTAAGGCTTCAAAGCCAAAATTCTCAGATGCTGCACTTAGACTTATTGCTTCTAAGCCACCCTTGAAGATGTGGGTGCTTAAGAAGGCTTAACTCTCTTTTGCAGGGAAAGGTCTCCAGCAGAAAACCAAAATCTTCTGACGCTATTGCTGGGGACCTTAAAAATCTTGTAGGGCGCAAGATAAAATGCCCGAATGGCATCATTATGTACTTCATTCCTGAATCGCATGCTACTCTCCCTATTAGTCCTAATCTGGATCTAAGCTTTCAAAACCCACTGGTTCGTCAAATGTTTTTGCTTCACAATTCTCTTCGTGAAGCCTATCCCCCTAACTGCACTGTAGGGTACGACACCAGCGTCTTCAAAGTCTTCAGAATGGATTATTGACAGTGGATGTACAAATCACATGACTGGCAAAAGAAGCCTTCTTATGGACTCAACCTTACGTCCGTCCGACAAGTGCCACATCACATTTGGTGACACTGGTAAAAGTAAGGTATTGGGTCTAGGTAGAGTTGCAATCTCAAAGGATCAACACATGGATAAAGTCATGCTTGTTGAATCCCTTGGCTTCAACTTAATGTCTATCTCAATGCTCTGCGATTTGAACATGATCGTAATGTTTGGAAAATATCGTTGTCTTGTACTAATGGAATCTGACAAGTCTCTAGTGTTTGAAGGGTATCGAAAAGATGATCTGTACGTGGTAGATTTCTCAGCAGGGCCACAACTTGCAGTATGTCTTCTTGCAAAAGCTTCAGAATGCTGGCTTTGGCATCGGAGGCTTGGGCATGCTGGCATGAGGAACCTCCACACCCTTGCGAAGAAGAAGCATGTCATAGGCATCGAGGGCGTCAAGTTCAAGAAAGATCACTTATGCAGTGCCTATGAAGCAGGGAAGATGAAGAGGGCAAAACATCCCTCGAAGACAATCATGACCACTACTCGACCCTTCGAACTGCTTCACATGGATCTTTTCGGTCCCACTCATTACCCAACTTTTACTACTACTGCTTGCCTCTATGGCTTCGTCATTGTTGATGATTACTCTAGATATACTTGGGTGCACATAATCCTTTACAAGACTGAAGTGCAGGATGTCTTCAGACGCTTCGCCAATCGTGCTATGAACAATTTTGGCGCCAAGATAAAGCACATCAGAAGTGACAATGGGACTGAATTCAAGAACACTGGCCTTGATACATATCTTGATACCTTGGGCAACACACATGAATTCTCAGCTTCGTACACGCCACAGCAGAATGGCGTCGTCGAACGCAAGAACAGAACACTCATTGAGATGGCCAGAACGATGCTAGATGAATACAAGACTCCAAGAAAATTCTGGACTAAAGCCATTGACACTGCATGCCATACAATCAATCGTGTTTATCTTCACAAGCTTCTGAACAAGACATCTTATGAGCTCCTTACTGGCAAAAAGCCTAATGTCAGTTACTTCAGAGTATTTGGCGCAAGGTGCTGGATCAAGGACCCACATCACACCTCAAAATTTTCAACAAAAGCACATGAGGGTTTTATGCTTGGATATGGAAAGGATTCGCACTCCTACAGAGTCTTCAATCTCTTTCATTACAAAGTGGTTGAAACAGTGGATGTGCGGTTCGATGAGACCAATGGTTCGCAAAGAGAGCAACTGCCAAATGTGCTAGATGAAGTTCCAGCTAGTGAATCAATCAAGCTTATGGGAACTAGAGAGATTATACCTTCTGAAGCTCATCCTGAAGAAGAACTTATCATCTCAGCACCTGATCAACATGAAGACAATGATCAGTCTGAAGATATTCCTCCCAACAACAACACAGATCAGCAAGAGCAAAGTCTTCGCCCTGTACATCCTCGAGTTGCCAATGAAGTGCAGATTGACAGAATAATTGACAGCATCAATGCACCTGGTCCACTCACTCGTTCAAGGGCAACTCAGCTAGCAAATTTCTGTGGGCACTTCGCATTCGTCTCAATATCAGAACCCAAGAAAGTTGAAGAAGCCTTCATGGAACCTGAATGGATTCAAGCTATGCAAGAAGAGCTTCAACAGTTTGAGCTGAATAATGTATGGGAACTGGTTAAGCGTCCTGATCCACGGAAGCACAACATAATAGGCACCAAATGGATATACCGCAACAAGCAAGATGAGCATGGTCAAGTTGTCAGAAACAATGCTCGTCTCGTTGCTCAAGGATATACTCAAGTGGAAGGCATTGACTTCGATGAAATGTTTGCTCCTGTGGCTAGGCTTGAAGCCATACGCATACTGCTGGCCTATGAAAATCATCATAACATACTTCTATATCAAATGGATGTGAAGAGTGCCTTTCTCAATGGCAAGATTGAAGAAGTGTATGTTGCCCAACCACCTGGCTTTGAAAATCCAAAACATCCTGACATGGTATACAAGCTCAACAAGGCACTGTATGGCCTCAAACAAGCCCCTAGGGCCTGGTATGACACACTCAAATATTTCCTGAAGAGCAAAGGCTTCATACCTGGTTCCCTAGATCCCACTCTTTTCACGAAGACATATGATGGTGAACTGTTTGTGTGCCAAATATATGTGGATGACATTTTCTTCGGCTGCACAAATCAGAAGTACAGTGAAGAGTTTGGATATATGATGCAAGAACAATATCAGATGTCCATGATGGGGGAGCTGAAGTTCTTCCTTGGTCTTGAAATACGACAACAACTCAATGGCATTTTCATATCTCAAGAGAAGTACCTCAAAGATTGCCTGAAGAAGTTCGGTGTGCAAGACTGCAAGGGCTTCACAACACAAATGCCAATGAAACATCATCTGGGTCCTGACGACAATGGTAAAGAGTTCGATATAATAGGCACCAAGTGGATATATCACAACAAGAAAGATGATCATGGTCAAGTTGTGAGAAACAAAGCTCATCTCGTTGCACAAGGATACACTCAAGTTGAAGGGATTGACTTCGATGAAACATTTGCTCCCGTGGCTAGTCTTGAAGCCATACGCATACTGCTGGCCTATGCAAATCATCATGACATACTTCTATATCAAATGGATGTGAAGAGTGCTTTTCTCAATGGCAAGATTGAAGAAGAAGTATATGTTGCACAACCGCCTGGCTTTAAAGATCCAAAACATCCTGACATGGTGTACAAGCTCAACAAGGCACTGTATGGCCTGAAACAAGCACCTCGGGCTTGGTATGACACACTCAAAGACTTCCTGAAGAGCAAAGGCTTCAAATCTGGTTCCCTCGACCCACTCTCTTCACGAAGACATATGATGGTGAACTGTTTGTGTGCCAAATATATGTGGATGACATTATCTTCGGCTGCACCAATCAGAAATACAGTGAAGAGTTTGGATATATGATGCAAGAGGAATATCATATGTCCATGATGGGTGAGATGAAGTTCTTCCTTGGTCTTCAAATACGTCAGCAACGCAACGGCATCTTTATATCTCAAGAGAAGTACCTCAAAGATTGCCTGAAGAAATTTGGTATGCAAGACTGCAAAGGCTTCACGACGCCAATGCTAGCCAAACATCATCCGGGTCCCGGCGACAATGGTAAAGAGTTGGATCAAAAGGTATACCGCTCCATGATTGGTTATTTACTTTATCTATGTGCATCTAGGCCGGATATTATGCTCAGTGTTTGCATGTGTGCTCGATTCCAAGCGGCACCAAAGGAATCGCATCACTTAGTTGTGAAGCGAATTCTTCGATATTTGGCTTACACCCCAACCCTAGGATTATGGTATCCAAAGGGCTCAGAGTTTGATCTGGTTGGATTCTCGGATGCTGATTATGCTAGTGACAAGGTGGATCGCAAGTCTACATCAGGCACATGTCATTTTCTGGGACTATCACCTGTATGTTGGTCTTCAAAGAAGCAGAACTGTGTATCTCTCTCCACTGCTGAATATGAATACATTGCTGCTGGATCTTGCTGCACTCAGCTTCTATGGATGATGCAAACACTCAAGGACTATGGCATTCATCTGAAGCAAGTGCCACTCTACTGCGACAACGAAAGTGCCATCAAGATTGCCAACAACCCAGTTCAGCACTCGAAGACAAAGCACATTGAAATTCGTCATCACTTTCTCAGAGATCATGTTGCAAAGGAAGATATTGATATCATACACGTCAACACTGAAGAGCAATTGGCAGATATCTTCACCAAGCCCTTGGATGAGAAGAGATTTTGTAAGTTACGATGTGAGCTAAATATCTTGGAATCCTCAAATGTCCTGTGATCAGGCACACATCCTAACACTTATGCATATTGATGACTTAGATGTGCAACACACGAAGTAAAGTATGTCTTCAATCAATGAAGACTTACATTCTAAGTGTGAATACATTAATGTGGAATTTGACTTCGGAGCGCCACGATAATTGTGCGTCGTGTCTGGGTCTAATGCTTCCTATACGGTGGGTAACGCCACCACCAAATTCTTCTATTTGAAGTGTTTCACCCATGCTTACATTTGCTATGTCTTCACATTTGGTTTGTCTTCATGATTATCTTCACTATGTTGATTATATATATATATATATATATATATATATACTAGTGTTCTGTCCTCTACAACATTCACTTATAGCTATGTCTTCTTGTTGAATCTTTTGAACTAAGTGAATGTGATCGGACCCTAACCTTTCTATGATTTCTATCTCAAACTCTATCTCTCCAAATCATATGCATTCTCTTGAAACTGTCGAATGTCTTCTCTGCGTCCTTGTCAGCAGAAGATACAGAGAAAAACATTAAGTCCGCTTTCAATGCTAATTCCTTCACCTGAAACTCGGAGAAGTGGGAACGACCACCCGACAATCCAGGCATCCGTGGGCACGTGGAACAACCTCCGATATGTTCCATGATGGCAACGTGTTCTTCAGATGTGAATCGCTAGGGGCACCTATGTAATAACGTTGTGCCGTCCCTGTCCCTATGAATACACGCCTCACCACAGTCAGTATCCTTTCTTCCACTCTCGCACAAACCCTAGTGCCACCGCTAGCCCTCGACGACGCCGGTGACGAAGCGCTTAGCTGTCACGACCTCTCCGACGCCGTCTTCACGCCGGCCGTGGACATCGTCTTCTCCGCCGTCGCCGTACGTGTCCTCCATCGCCAAGTTAGGGCACGGACGATCGAACTGCTCGGCCTCCTCTTCCACTCTGTCTAGAAGTTCCTCGTGTGGTAAATAAAACTTCCTTTTACGGCCCCTTTGATCCTATAGATTCGTCACTTTCTACCACAAGCAGTTTCTGTTCACACAAGTTGGATCTATTTCATACTGCATCTCATAATATGCCTAGTATGTTCACTTATGCTTCACAAAGTAGTTAGATTCCTCACTTGTACTGATCCGTGGATTCATACAAATCTGGAACCAACTCCTTATCTATGAGTGAATGTCTTCGCACGATGAGGTCAATGTCTTCTAAACTAATTTATCTTCAAAATCTTCTAAGAATGCATATGACCTCTTCCCCTTCCCTCGCACCTTAATGCTGTCACAGGTACATGTCCGTGGGAGAATCCCTTGGTTCTCATAGTTTGCATTCATTTGCAGAATTCTTACAGCATCATATAAATTCTCCCGAAGCCAATTCCTGTTTGTCTAGCAAGCGAAAGCCTTTGAAGCCTTTGAACGTATTGAAGCCATTCAGTTTAAAGTTCATGGCTGCAGAGAAATCTGTAAGGAAGGGTGGCAGAAAGCATCGAGGTGAAACATCAAGAGATCTGTCCGATGACCTCTTAGAGCTGTACACGACAGATCCAGAAGAGGATTACAATCTGCGCAAGACACGAATCCAATGGATTCGACGATATTGGGCAGAACAGTGGTTCAAGTACAGGTTTGTGACCAAGGAATATGCTGAGAAGAATGCCATCAAGCGACCATGGGGAGACATCCTATACAGAAATCTTCAACCCAAGTCCAGAGATGAAGCCATTGAACAAGGCTTCTATCCTTGCATGGTCCGTGGACCACAGCCTGCGGATGCTGACCCATCGTCATTGCTATGGTGTCGTGATGACAATCTGTTCAAGCGCAACTTCTAGTTTGCCCAGAATTCGGCGAAGCAGAACAAGAAGTCATTGGGACTAGACTTCAACCCTGGTCCCTCTACTCCCCGTGCCGATGGCACCCGCGAAGCTGAACCCAATCTTGTTGGGCCCTTCTACAACCTGGAAGGTCTCATCACTCATATCATGGTTCAAGGGACAGCCGTGGATGAGCCTGTAGATGACGCTGAATCTGATGAAGCGCCTGCACCACCGAAGCCAAAGAAACTGAAGCAGCCTAAAGCTTCAAAGCATGCCTTGGCACAAAAAATCTCACGAGCAAAGCCACTGGCTACTGCACCTCCTGAAGACAGTGTGTAGTCTGAAGATTTGTCATGCATCTCCAAGCCCTCGAAAGTCAAGATGCCTTTGCAACACACCAGCCAAGAACTGACTGCAGCTGCTATTCTGCGCAATGACACTATTGATCTGTCCAGCGATGAAGATCTTGCAGATGACGCTCTTGAGCAACTGATCAAGAGAAAAGAAGAAGCAGAAATCTTCAATGATCTTCCTCTCTTTGACGTGGCATTCATCCACAACTTCATTGATGAGTGGTTTCACACGCCCAACCTCAGCTTTGAAGATCTGCAACTTCCAATTGGCCTCAGTGTCGCCTTCCATGGCGCCATTGCTTCAGAGCTAGCTCTAGCTCAGCGCATCGTCGAACTGAAGCAAAAGATTGACTTTGAGAAAGCTCAGTTCAAGAAGCACATGGCCAAGCTCAGCGTGCAAGAGGTGAAAAACTTCAAGATTATGCTGCACGAGCTCAAAGAAGCCTTTCTCAAGAAATGTGCAGAAGCTCAAGGTTCTCGTGAGCTCATGAAGATCCTGGCTGACAAGAGTGTGCAAGCCTACAATGAGGCTGAGAAGCACAAGGCCCTTGGTCGTCCTGGCATCGATCCCAGGATGGCTGCCAAGAAGAAGAAGAAGCCAGCTGTGGCCGAACCCGAAGCACCAAGGCAGGAAGCACATCCCATTGTCTTCCCAGCCAGCATGACTGGCTCGAAGCCAAAGGTCAGGTCAACCGCTTCAGAACTGAAGAAAACGAGGACTGCTGAGGCTGAAGCGAGAAAGAGGAAACATCCTGAAGCCTCTGCTGCTGCTCGCTCCATGAAGAAGCGCAAGACCAAGAAGGATCGGGATCCGAAGACTTGGATCCTTGAGTGGATGACCGGAAATGTTCATCACGAAGCCAAAGCCTTTGATATCATTGAGCTAACTAGTCTGCCCACTCCTGGAGATCTCTATGAACCTGGCTGTCAGCTTCACAGTGAAGCTATTGAGAGCAAGTTTCAGAAGCCAGAACCGAACATGAGTCGGATGCTTAGCATGATGAAGCCGTTGCCTCCAGATGCTGCCTATCCTAAGGAGTTCTTTTTTGAAGACTTTGAGTATCTGCCACGGACTATCTATCACATTATAAGGCGAACTCTTTGGCCCATCAAAGGACATTCTCCACATGCAAAGATGGAAGGTGCAATGAAGACTTTGGTCTTCTATATTCTCCACGGCAAATGCTTCAATGCACAAGACTTCTTCATCTGCCAACTTGCTACATCAGGATCTGATCTTTTTGGCTTGAAGTTCTATGCTCCATGGATAATGCGGCTGATCAAACTCCACTCAGCTATCTCATATCAGCCCTCTGCTCGCAATCATTAGATCTTTCTGCCTGACGTGGATATGTCCGTTGAAGCCATCTATCCAGAGCCAGCCAAGGAGCCTCTTAGTCTTCAGAATGCGGAGCATCAAAGTTTCTCTCAGAACATTGAAGGAGTTGAAGCAGTCACTCGTGTTTATCCACTTGCTGGTACTACATGTGCACCTCATCGTGCCCTCACTGAAGCCACTGAAAGCACTATTGCCCAACGGCCCAAGAAGCGATCTCGTGTTCTCAATGACCGAGAGCTTCTGGTTGCTCTTCATCAGAAACATGATAGGCATCATGACTGGCTGAAGCGCCAAATGCAAAGCCTCTTGGTGGATTGTGACGCCCCCGATTTAATCGTACACTAATCATGCATGCAAATGTGTACGATCAAGATCAAGGACTCACGGGAAGATATCACAACACAACTCTACAAATAAAATAAGTCATACAAGCATCATATTACAAGCCAGGGGCCTCGAGGGCTCAAATACAAGAGCTCGATCATAGACGAGTCAGCGGAAGCAACAATACCTGAGTACAGACAGAAGTTAAACAAGTTTGCCTTAAGAAGGCTAGCACAAACTGGGATACAGATCGAAAGAGGCGCATGCCTCCTGCCTGGGATCCTCCTAAACTACTCCTGGTCGTCGTCAGCGGGCATCACGTAGTAGTAGGCACCTCCGGTGTAGTAGGGGTCATCGTCGACGGTGGCGTCTGGATCCTGGGCTCCAACATCTGGTTGCGACAACCAGGTAGAAGGGATAGGGGGAAAAGAGGGAGAAAGCAACCGTGAGTACTCATCCAAAGTACTCGCAAGCAAGGAGCTACACTACATATGCATGGGTACATGTGTAAAGGCCATATCGGTGGACTGAACTGCAGAAAGCCGGAATAAGGGGGGATAGCTAGTCCTCTCGAAGACTACGCTTCTGGCAGCCTCCGTCTTGCAGCATGAAGAAGAGAGTAGACTGAAGTCCTCCAAGTAGCATCGCATAGCATAATCCTAACCGATGATCCTCCCCTCGTCTCCCTGTGAGAGAGCGATCATCGGTTGTATCTGGCACTTGGAAGGGTGTGTTTTATTAAGTATCCGGTTCTAGTTGTCATAAGGTCAAGGTACAACTCCAAATCGTCCTGTTACCGAAGATCACGGCTATTCGAATAGATTAACTTCCCTGCAGGGGTGCACCACATACCCCAACACGCTTGATCCCATTTGGCCGGACACACCTTTCGGGGTCATGCCCGGCCGCGACACATCAACACGTCGCAACCCCACCTAGGCACAACAGAGAGGTCAGCACGCCGGTCTAAACCTAAGCGCACAGGGGTCTGGGCCCATCGCCCTTAGCACACCTGCACGTTGCGAACGCGGCCGGAAGCAGAACTAGCCCCCTTAATACAAGAGCAGGCTTACGTTCCAATCCGGCGCGCGCCGCTCAGTCGCTGACGTCACGAAGGCTTCGGCTGATACCACGACGCCAGGATACCAATAACTACTCCCACGTAGATGGTTAGTGCGTATAGACCAAATGGCCAGACTCAGATCAAATACCCAGATCTCGTTAAGCGTGTTAAGTATCCACGAACGCCGACCAGGGCCAGGCCCACCTCTCTCCTAGGTGGTCTGAACCTGCCCTGTCGCTCCGCCTCAAAGATCCACTCGCGGGTGCTCCTACGAGCCGACCCGTCTTTAATCACCACATGTATCATGTATAAAGTATATAGTATATACCCGTGATCACCTCCCGAGTGATCACGGCCCGATAGTATAGCATGGCAGACGGACAAGAATGTAGGGCCACTGATGATAAACTAGCATCCTATACTAAGCATTAGGATTGCAGGTAAAGGTAACAACAGTAGTAGCAAGGATAGGCTATGCATCAGGGTAGGATTAACGGGAAGCAGTATCATGCTACACTACTCTAATGCAAGCAGTATAGAGAAGAGTAGGCGATATCTGGTGATCAAAGGGGGAGCTTGCCTGGTTGCTCTGGCAAGAGAGAGGGGTCGTCAACACCGCAGTCGTACTGGGTAGCAGCGGCGTCGGTCTCGGTGTCTAGCAAGAGAAGAGGGGGAAGAAACAATAAATATAATGCAAACAAAAGCATGACGATGCATGACATGACAAGGCGTGATGCTAGGTGCGCCCTAACGCGGTACGAGGTGGTACCGGTGAAGGGGGGAAACATCCGGGAAATTATCCCCGGTGTTTCGCGTTTTCGGACAGAGGAACCGGAGGGGGAAAGTTGCGTGTTCGCTATGCTAGGGATGCGTGGCGGATGAACGGGCTGCGTATTCGAATTCGTCTCGTCGTTCTGAGCAACTTTCATGTTGAAAGTATTTTAATCCGAGTTACGGATTAAAAGATATGATTTTCTGAAGATTTTATTAATTTCTAGTATTTAATTAATTATTTAAATTAATTCGAAATGAATTAATGACATCAACATGATGTCATGCTGACGTCAGCAGTCAACTGTGTTGACTGGGTCAAACTGACATGTGGGTCCAGTGGGACCCACCTGTCATACCCTGTTTAGGATAATTAGGTCTTAGTTAAACTAAGTACTATTTAATTAAACTAACTAGTTAATTAGCTTAATTAAACATGATTAATTAACTTAATTAATTTAGTTAATTAAATCAATTAATTAATTAAATTCATTTCTATTTTATTTATTTATTTTTTTCTAATTAATTTTCTAATTCCTTTTTTTAATGGGGGCGTGGGCCTCGTTTGGCAGTGGCCCAGAGGGGGCCTAACAGGCGCTGGCGTTAGCGGGGCTGCGGGCTCCGGGCGGGGCGTACCCAGCGCCCAGCACGAGGGGGCAAGGCCGGCCGGCCGAAGCAGCATGCCGCGGCAAGGGGCAGCGCTGGCGGCGCGGCTAGCCGGAGCCGGCGAGGCAGGGGGAGGCGGTGCTGCAGGGGGGGCAGCAGCGGCGAGCGGCTGCTGGGGTGGCCGCTACAGGCGCGCGTGCGTGAGCGCTGGAGGCGCGGGCACGGCCCCGCGCGTGTGAGCGCGCGTGGGTGCGCGGGCGGCAGGGGGAATAGCACGGCGGGGGCGCGCACTACGCGGCACGGGCTCGCGGTGCGCGGCGGGAGCGAGGCAGAGGGCGGCGAGCACGCGCGTGCGCGTGCGTGCGTGAGCGGCTGGTGGCCCGGAGCGTGAGCTCCGGCACGCGGGCGCAGCCGAGCTGCGCGGACGGTGAACGGAGAGAGAGGAGGGGCGCAGGGACATGGGAAGGAGGAGGGCGGAGGCCGTGGCCTCACCGGGCTTCGTAGGGGCAACGGCAGCGGGTGTCGAGGTGGGGGACGGGGACGGCGCGATGCGACGCAGGGGAGGACGACGGTGTGGTGGTCCGGCAAGGAGGCGTGGTCGAGGTGGCGTTCCGGGCGACGACGGGGCGACGAGGTCGGTGAAGGCCGTTGGGGAGGAGGACGGGGACATGAGGTGGCTGATCCGGCAACGAAGCTCGGCGGCGGGGCGCGGGATCCATGGTGGCAACGGCGACGTCAGCAGGGGCGCGGGCGGGGTTGAGCCCCGATCCAGATCGGGGGGCGAGAGGGAGGAGAGAGTGGGTGGGGAGAATGGGGGAGTGGGGGGTTACGGTTAGGGTTTCCCCCCTCCTGGGGATAAGGTATGGGCGGGTCGGCCGGCTGGGCCAGGTGGGCCGGCCTGGCCCATTTGGCCAGCGGGGCCCTTTTATTCTTTTTTTTTGCTTTTGTATTTTCTATTTGCATTTCTGCTTTTAAACCTTTTAAACTATTTAGACATTTTATAAAAATGTGTTTGCTGCCCCATAATTACCTGTGTTATATTTGGCAACCACCGAACATTTTTGTTTCAATTTTTGAAAACTTTTATTGCCGACATTAATTTTAATTTTAAATTTGAAGTTGACGCGGTGTGAACTAATGGGCTTTAGCAACAGTAATCGGGATGACATGGCATGATTAGTGTGGGATTTCTGTAGCAAGATTATCCGGGCGTTACAAATCTCCTCCACTACAAGAAATCTCGTCCCGAGACTTAGGAGGTAGAAGGAAACAGTGCGGGGTATTCATCACGAAGACGATCCTCACGTTCCCAGGTGGCTTCGTCTTCAGAGTGATTCGACCACTGGACCTTGAGGAACTTGATCGCCTTTTGACGTGTGCGGCGTTTAGCTTGGTCAAGAATGCGGACCGGATGCTCTTTATAGGAGAGGTCTTGTTGCAATTCAAGCACTTCATGATCCACTGCTCGGATTGGGTCCTTGAAGCAGCGTCGAAGCTGCGACACGTGGAACACATCGTGAACCTGAGAAAGGTTCGGCGGAAGCTCCAGTTGATATGCCACCTTTCCACGCCTTTCGAGAATAGTGAAAGGATCAATATAGCGGGGAGCTAGCTTTCCTTTGATCCTGAAGCGGTGTGCACCCTTCATTGGTGTAACTCGAAGATAAGCCTTCTCGCCAGGTTGATAGACCATGTCTTGGTGATGACGGTCATACTGACTTTTCTGATGTGACTGAGCAGTCTTGAGATTCTCGCGAATAATGCGAACTTGTTCTTCGGCCTGTTGGATAATATCCGGACCGAAGAGTGGACGTTCCCTAGTTTCTGACCAGTTCAGAGGGGTTCGACACTTTCGTCCATATAGCACTTCGAAGGGGGACATCTTCAGACTAGCTTGATAGCTATTATTATAAGAGAACTCGGCATATGGAAGAGATTCCTCCCATTTCTTGCCGAATGATATTACACAAGCTCGAAGCATGTCTTCGAGAACTTGGTTGACATGTTCAACCTGTCCTTGCGACTGAGGATGAAATGCAGTACTGAACGACAAATTAGTTCCCATAGCTTCTTGGAAACTCGCCCAAAACCTTGAAGTGAATAAATTGCCACGGTCTGAACTGATAACCAGTGGGATACCGTGAAGTGAAACAATTCTGGCCATGTAGAGGGTAGCAAGCTGACTAGCAGTGATTGTCTCTTTGACCGCCAGAAAATGGGCAACTTTGGAAAGCCGGTCAATGACGACAAGAATAGCATCATTACCTTTATGAGATTTGGGAAATCCAGTGACGAAGTCCATTTCAACATGGTCCCATTTCCATTAAGGAATAGAGATAGGTTGTAGAGTTCCAGCAGGCCTTTGATGCTCTGCTTTGATTCGGCGACAAACGTCACACTCAGCAACATAACGAGCAATGTCCTGCTTCATATTAGACCACCAGAATCTTTGACGAATATCCTGGTACATCTTTGTACTACCAGGATGGATGGACAGAGGCGTATCATGAGCTTGTTGCATAACCCTTTTAGTCTTATCCAGGTTTTTCTTCGAACATGGTACCACTAGGCGGCCTTTGAAATACAAGGCGCCATCGTCAGCAACAGTGAAGAATGAGGGCTTTCTTTTTTTGAGGTCGCGCTTAATCTTGAGGACTTCATCGTCACATTTTTGTATCCATTTGATGGTGTCCACAAGATCTGGTTTCGCAACCAGGGTATTGAGAGAACCCTTGGAAACAACATGGAGGTTTCGTTTGGGGAAACCTTCAGGAGGGGGAGCAAGTGATCCTAGAGGAACAATATGGAGGTTCAGCCTTCTAAATTCTTCGGCAAGCGAGGGCTGAACTTTGTGGACCTGGAGGTGGTTGCAGTAAGACTTGCGGCTCAAGGCATCAACCATTACATTAGCCTTGCCGGGGGTATAGGATATACCCACGTCAAAGTCTGCAACAGTCTCCATCCATCTTTGCTGGCGTAGGTTCAAATCTGGCTGAGTAAACATATACTTCAGACTTTGATGGTCGGTGAAGATCTCGCAACGATTACCGAGAAGGTAATGTCGCCACTGCTTCAGTGCATGAATGACAGCAGCAAGCTCGAGGTCGTGAACTGGGTAGTTTTCTTCATGAGGGTGCAGTTGACGAGAGGCATAAGCAATCACTCTGCGCTCTTGCATTAGGACACAGCCTAATCCTTGACGGGAAGCGTCGCAGTAAATGACGAAGTCCTTCTTAGTATCAGGTGGAGCAAGTACGGGGGCAGAATTCAACTTGTCTTTGAGCACCTGGAAACTTTCCTGACACTTGTCTGTCCAGTCAAACTTGACACCCTTATGCAACAGATTAGTCAGAGGCCTGGCAATCTTGGAGAAGTTCTCGACGAATCGACGGCAATAGCTGGCGAGGCCGAGAAAACTTCGGACTTGCTTCACATTCTTCGGAGGAGTCCAATCGAGAATAGCCTGAACTCGTTCAGGGTTGACGGCAATACCATTCTTGGATATGACATGCCCAAGATAGGTTACTTCGGGGAGCCAGAATTCACACTTGGAATACTTAGCATACAGTTGATGCTCTCGAAGCTTTTCTAGCACCAGACGAAGATGTCCAGCATGTTCTTCCTCGTTCTTGGAAAATACAAGGATATCGTCCAGATAAACCACGACGAACTTGTCGAGGTAATCCATGAATATATAGTTCATCAGACGAGAGAAGGTGGCGGGGGCATTCGTTAAGCCGAATGACATGACGGTGTACTCGTATGATCCATATCGAGTCACGAAGGCGGTTTTTGGGATGTCCTCCTCACGAACACGGATCTGGTGGTAACCCAACCTCAAGTCGAGTTTGGAGAACACTGATGAGCCAGCCAGTTGATCATAAAGATCATTGATCCGAGGAAGAGGGTATTTATTCTGAATGGTAGCTTGGTTTATAGGACGGTAGTCTTGGACCAATCGGTTTGTCCCATCCTTCTTCTTAACAAAGAGAGAAGGTGCTCCCCAAGGAGAGCAACTTGGGCGAATGAAACCTTTGACAAGAGATTTGTCGATTTCCTCCTTAAGCTCAATGAGTTCATGCGGCGGCATCTTGTAGGGTCGTTTAGCTATAGGGGTAGTGCCGGGTTTCAAGTCGATGATGAATTTGACAGCTCTAGCAGGAGGAATCCCTGGAAGTTCTTCTGGGAAGACGTCTTGGAATTCACGAACGACGGGAATGTTTTCAATGCCCTTGAGTGGTGCAGCGTTCAACGCGTTCAAGGCAAAAAGTCGTGCCTCGGCGTTCTGAACTAGATGAGCTTGGTAAGCTATTATTTCGTTAGAAGGGTGTAGCAGATGGACGACCTTAGTGGCGCAAACTATAGAAGCAGTATGCGCTTTCAACCAATCCATTCCCAGAATGACGTCGATGCTACAGGACTTTAGTACGATGGGGGAGGCAAGGAATTCTAGTCCTTCAATTTCAACGGGAACGTTGTGACTAACCATAGAGGTTTGACACTGGCCCGCAGGGGTGTGTACCACAATCGCAGTGTTCATCTCTTCGTATTTGATGCCATGCATGAATGCAAACTCAGCTGATATGAAAGAATGTGATGCTCCTGTATCAAATAAAACAGATGCTGGTACTGAATTTACGAGGAGTGTACCCATCACGGTAGCAGGCTGGTCTAGAACTTCATTGAGATCAACATGGTTGGCATGAACACGACCATAAGACTTGGCACTGTTGTTGCGAGGCTGGTTGCTTCCACGGTCAGTTGCTGGGAGGGCCAGTTGATTCTGGTTCTGATTGCAATCCCTAGCACGATGACCTGGTTGTCCACACTTGTAGCAGAGACCATTATTGGGAGTGGGAACAGGAGCTTGTGGTGGTGGAGCTGGAAGTCTTGTCTGCCTAGTTGGAGGAGCAGGCAGACGAGGTGCAGCATAGGTCTGCCTTGGGGTAGGTGCATTTGGCTGGTACATATAGTTGGGAATCCATATCTTACGCTTCTGTGAAGACGGGCCCGAAGATGAGCCCGTGTCATGGTTGCGCCTGTGAGAGCCCTGGTATTCTTGCAGACCAGTTTCGACATTGATGGCCTTGTTCACCAGGGTAGCGAAATCAGCAAAGTCATGCACTAGAAGTGCGAGCTTGATGTCAGCTTGAAGGCCATCACCGAACTTCTCCTGTCTGCATGCATCAGTTGCAATGTCTTCTTCAGCATAGCGGGACAAGTCAAGAAACTTTCGTTGGTAAGCTTCCACAGTTTTGTTGCCTTGGGTGAGGTTGCGGAACTCACGCTTCTTCCGGTCCATGACTCCCTAAGGAATGAAGCGAGCACGGAAGGCAGCTTGGAAGTCTGGCCAGGTGATGATTGTTCCAGCTGGCAGAGTACGCCTGTGGCTGTCCCACCATTGAGCCGCGGGTCCTTTCAGGAAGAAGGAAGCAAAGGTGACATAGCTGGCAGGGGCTACATTAGCAGACTCCATCTCATAGGTGATGTCACGGAGCCAGTCGTCAGCATCCAGAGGCTGAGTTGAGCTGCGGTACACGGTTGGGTTGAGGCGCATGAAATCTTGCAGAGTCACTTGGGTTGGCTGCTGGTTCATATTGGGGCGAGGAAACTGAGCCATAATATTCTCCATGAACTGACGATTCAGCTCAAACTGTTGCATCATCCCAGCCATGTACTCAGGCGGTGGTGGGGCATTGCCACCACGACCACGACCACCTGGTCTAACCATCCTGCTAATATTTAACAGGGGTAGTTCAGCATTGAGGAATTGCAAAAAAAACAAGAATCATTCATGATGAAACATGCACAACGAACGTAGCACGATAGATACTACATAGTAGTCAGCATATCTTACAAAAGAGATCATGCATAGAGTTCGTTACACAGTGTTCAGTACATAGGCTAAGACATCATAGGCGGCACACAGGCTCGCGGCGAATGCAGCTAACACTAATAAGCAAGTCTATGTCAGTCCCATGCAGTACTGCGGAGGTAGGTGTAGCCCGACAGCTGGTAGTGACGCGAAGGGAAGACCTCCACGCGAGTAGCCTGGGGTCCGCGGATACTTTGGTGCGGAACCCGATGCGTAGGTGGCAGGAGAGGACCCAATGCAGGAGAGTAGCCTCCCACATCTGGCCAGCCGACGCCCTGGGGCATCACGGTCCGGGCAGGGTAGATCGCAGAACGCGACAGATCACCAGAGTGGACAGAGGGGTGCAACAGCGTCAGAGCACGATACAGGTGCTGACGGGTGGTGTACAACTCGTGGCGAAGAGCTCGGTTAGCTCTATCCAGCCCATCAGCATGCAGAACCAGGTTCTGATGGTAGAAGAGCTCTCGGGTGACAGTGGAGTAGGCAGCAGTGTAGTATCCCTCCGCACCAACATCGGATGCGATAGCAATGTGCCTGAAGGGGGAGGT
Organism: Triticum urartu; assembly: GCF_003073215.2. Taxonomy (NCBI): domain Eukaryota; kingdom Viridiplantae; phylum Streptophyta; class Magnoliopsida; order Poales; family Poaceae; genus Triticum; species Triticum urartu. The sequence goes on along the minus strand of NC_053025.1, from coordinate 288,488,383 downwards.
GTCCAACTCCTGATACTCTCCACGAAGACGTGTCAGAGCAACATAAGCAGCATCATGGACCGCCATGTCGATGGTCACTCCAACACCATGAGCAGTGTGCAGCACGGTAGTGGAGTCATACTCTCGAGAGTAGAGGTGGACGATGGCACGGTACTGCTCCTGGTTGAAGTCCTGATACTCCTCATAGACGGTGTACTCAGGGTGCCAGCGATAACCCAGATAGGTCATCATCTCAACCAACACAGCAGGTGATCCTGAGGCACCAATGGCCGTCGTGTGGCGCACGACCTGCCTCGTGGGTTCCATCTAAAAACAAAGATGTTTTCACAGGAGTCAAATGACAATGCAGATAATTTTCAGATACTACTCTAAAGAATAACTAGGGCTTATCCAACTTCGGGGTGAACGTGGTCACGGGATCCTAGTGTTAGAGTTAGTAAAATCGTTTAACCCGAGTAGGAGAGAGTTCAGAGTCCTAGAGTAAAGGTCGAGGAGTAAAAGATCCTTGTACCACCCGATGGCGACGTGGGCCCGTAAGGCACACAGCCAAGTTAGTAGAAGTTTTTGCAATGTCTAGACTCGACTTCGGCCAAGGGGTGTGGAAGGGGGGTTCCTACAGGCAGTCGGCTCTGATACCAACTTGTGACGCCCCCGATTTAATCGTACACTAATCATGCACGCAAATGTGTACGATCAAGATCAAGGACTCACGGGAAGATATCACAACACAACTCTACAAATAAAATAAGTCATACAAGCATCATATTACAAGCCAGGGGCCTCGAGGGCTCGAATACAAGACCTCGATCATAGACGAGTCAGCGGAAGCAACAATATCTGAGTACAGACAGAAGTTAAACAAGTTTGCCTTAAGAAGGCTAGCACAAACTGGGACACAGATCGAAAGAGGCGCAGGCCTCCTGCCCGGGATCCTCCTAAACTACTCCTGGTCGTCGTCAGCGGGCATCACGTAGTAGTAGGCACCTCCGGTGTAGTAGGGGTCGTCGTCGACGGTGGCGTCTGGATCCTGGGCTCCAACATCTGGTTGCGACAACCAGGTAGAAGGGATAGGGGGAAAAGAGGGAGAAAGCAACCGTGAGTACTCATCCAAAGTACTCGCAAGCAAGGAGCTACACTACATATGCATGGGTACATGTGTAAAGGCCATATCGGTGGACTGAACTGCAGAAAGCCGGAATAAGGGGGGATAGCTAGTCCTCTCGAAGACTACGCTTCTGGCAGCCTCCGTCTTGCAGCATGTAGAAGAGAGTAGACTGAAGTCCTCCAAGTAGCATCGCATAGCATAATCCTAACCGATGATCCTCCCCTCGTCGCCCTGTGAGAGAGCGATCATCGGTTGTATCTGGCACTTGGAAGGGTGTGTTTTATTAAGTATCCGGTTCTAGTTGTCATAAGGTCAAGGTACAACTCCAAATCGTCCTGTTACCGAAGATCACGGCTATTCGAATAGATTAACTTCCCTGCAGGGGTGCACCACATACCCCAACACGCTTGATCCCATTTGGCCGGACACACCTTTCGGGGTCATGCCCGGCCGCGAAAGATCAACACGTCGCAGCCCCACCTAGGAACAACACGCTTGATCCTTTTGGCCGGACACACCTTTCGGGGTCATGCCCGGCCGCGAAAGATCAGCACGTCGCAGCCCCACCTAAGCACAACAGAGAGGTCAGCACGCCGGTCTAAACCTAAGCGCACAGGGGTCTGGGCCCATCGCCCTTAGCACACCTGCACGTTGCGAATGCAGCCGGAAGCAGAACTAGCCCCCTTAATACAAGAGCAGGCTTACGTTCCAATCCGGCGCGCGCCGCTCAGTCGCTGACGTCACGAAGGCTTCGGCTGATACCACGAAGCCGGGATACCCATAACTACTCCCACGTAGATGGATAGTGCGTATAGACCAAATGGCCAGACTCAGATCAAATACCCAGATCTCGTTAAGCATGTTAAGTATCCGCGAACGCCGACCAGGGCCAGGCCCACCTCTCTCCTAGGTGGTCTGAACCTGCCCTGTCGCTCCGCCTCAAAGATCCACTCGCGGGTGCTCCTACGAGCCGACCCGTCTTTAATCACCACATGTATCATGTATAAAGTATATAGTATATACCCGTGATCACCTCCCGAGTGATCACGGCCCGATAGTATAGCATGGCAGACGGACAAGAATGTAGGGCCACTGATGATAAACTAGCATCCTATACTAAGCATCAGGATTGCAGGTAAAGGTGACAACAGTAGGAGCAAGGATAGGCTATGCATCAGGATAGGATTAATTGGAAGCAGTATCATGCTACACTACTCTAATGCAAGCAGTATAGAGAAGAGTAGGCGATATCTGGTGATCAAAGGGGGAGCTTGCCTGGTTGCTCTGGCAAGAGAGAGGGGTCGTCAACACCGTAGTCGTACTGGGTAGCAGCGGCGTCGGTCTCGGTGTCTAGCGAGAGAAGAGGGGGAAGAAACAATAAATATAATGCAAACAAAAGCATGACGATGCATGACATGACAAAGCGTGATGCTAGGTGCGCCCTAACGCGGTACGAGGTGGTACCGGTGAAGGTGGGAAACATCCGGGAAATTATCCCCGGTGTTTCGCGTTTTCGGACAAAGGAACCGGAGGGGGAAAGTTGCGTGTTCACTATGCTAGGGATGCGTGCGGATGAACGGGCTGCGTATTCGAATTCGTCTCGTCGTTCTAAGCAACTTTCATGTTGAAAGTATTTTAATCCGAGTTACAGATTAAAAGATATGGTTTTCTGAAGATTTTATTAATTTCTGGTATTTAATTAATTATTTAAATTAATTCGAAATGAATTAATGACATCATCATGATGTCATGCTGACGTCAGCAGTCAACTGTGTTGACTGGGTCAAACTGACATGTGGGTCCAGTGGGACCCACCTGTCATACCCTGTTTAGGTTAATTAGGTCTTAGTTAAACTAAGTACTATTTAATTAAACTAACTAGTTAATTAGCTTAATTAAACATGATTAATTAACTTAATTAATTTAGTTAATTAA